>NC_140989.1:313113613-313259313 GCF_052327205.1 Somniosus microcephalus
AGGGTCTTGAGGGAAGTAGGCGGTAGGGATTGTGGATGCATTGGTAATAATTTTCCAAAACTCCCTGGACTCAGCAAAGGTCCCGGCAGATTGGAAAACTGCTAATGTAACACCCTTATTTAAAAAGGGTAGTAGGCAGAAGGCTGGAAACTATAGACCTGTTAGCCTAACATCTGTGGTTGGTAAAATGTTAGAGTCCATTATTAAGGAGACAGTAATGGGACATTTGGATAAACATAATTTAATAGGACAAACTCAGCATGGTTTCATGAAGGGGAAGTCATGTTTGACAAATTTGCTTGAGTTTTTTGAGGATGTAACATACAGGGTGGATAAAGGGGAACCAGTGGACGTAGTGTATTTAGACTTCCAAAAGGCATTTGACAAGGTGCCACACAAAAGATTATTGCTCAAGATAAAAAATCACGGGATTGGGGGTAATATTCTGGCGTGGGTGGAGGATTGGCTCTCTAACAGAAAGCAGAGAGTTGGGATAAATGGTTCATTCTCAGATTGGCAACCAGTAACTAGTGGTGTTCCGCAGGGGTCAGTGCTGGGTCCCCAACTCTTTACAATCTATATTAACGATTTGGAGGAGGGGACCGAGTGTAACATATCAAAGTTTGCAGATGATACAAAGATGGGACGGAAAGTAGTGAGTGAGGAGGACATAAAAAACCTGCAAAGGGACATAGACAGGCTAAGTAAGTGGGCAGAGATTTGGCAGATGGAATAGAATACTGGAAAGTGTGAGGTTATGCACTTTGGCAGGAAAAATCATAGAGCAAGTTATTATCTTAATGGCAAGAAACTGGAAAGTACTGTCGTACAAAGGGATCTGGGGGTCCTGGTGCAACGAAACTCAAAAGGTTAGTATGCAGGTGCAGCAAGTGATTAAGAAGGCAATGGAATGTTGGCTTTTATTGCTAGGGGGATGGAATATAAAAACAGGGAGGTATTGCTGCAGTTGTACAAGGTATTGGTGAGACTGCACCTGGAATACTGCATACAGTTTTGGTGTCCATACTTAAGAAAAGACATACTTGCTCTCGAGTCAGTACAAAGAAGGTTCACTCGGTTAATCCCGGGGATGAGGGGGTGGTCATATGAGGAGAGGTTGAGTAGATTGGACTCTACTCATTGGAGTTCAGAAGAATGAGAGGCGATCTTATTGAAACATATAAGCTTGTGAAGGGGCTTGATCGGGTGGATGCGGTGAGGATGTTTCCCAATGAAGGGTGAAACTAGAACTAGGGGGCATAATCTTAGAATAAGGGGCTGCTCTTTCAAACTGAGATGAGGAGAAACTTCTTCACTCAGAGGGTGGTAGGTTTGTGGAATTTGCTGCCCCAGAAAGCTGTGGAAGCTACATCATTAAATAAATTTAAAACAGAAATAGATAGTTTCCTAGAAGTAAGGGAATTAAGGGTTACGGGGAGCGGGCAGGAAATTGGACATGAGTCTAGGTTCGGAATGGTCATGGCCCTGTGAGTAGTGGAGTGGGCCCAGGGGCCGTGTAGCCTGGTTCTGCTCCTACTGTGTTCTAATTCTGTGTTAGATTTCAGGAGATGGTTTTATTCCTGTTCCTGGCTGGGGTGGAGATCGCCTTTACAGAAGGTAAGTACTGTAGAAAATATCGGGACAGAGTGATCTGGAAGAATTTCGATCACCTAGATGGGTCGGAGAGGAATTTCCCAGATTTTTTTCTCCCAAATTGGCCATTGGGTCTTTATCTGGTTTTTCGCCTCACCCGGGAGATCACATGGTTTCGGGTGGATGCAGAGTGATAGAAGATTTGAGGTTAGGATCAGATCAGCCATGATCTTATTGAATGGTGGAGCAGGCTCGAGGGGCCGATTGGCCTACTCCTGCTCCTATTTTCTTATGTTCTTATGTTCTTATGTAATCTCTCTCTCTCCCCCCCAGTCTCTCTCTCTCTCTCCCCCCCAGTCTCTCTCTCTCTCTCCCCCGCAGTGTCTCTCTCTCTCTCTCTCTCCCCCCAGTCTCTCTCTCTCTCTCCCCCCACTCTCTCTCTCTCCCCCCACTCTCTCTCTCCCCATCTCTCTCTTCTCCCCCCTCTCTCTCTCTCTCTCTTCCTCCCAGTCTCTCTCTCTCTCTCTTCCCCCCCAGTCTCTCTCTCTCTCTCTCCCCCCAGTCTCTCTCTCTCGCTCCCCCCCAGTCTCTCTCTCTCTCTCCTCCCCCCGTCTCCTCTCTCCTCCCCCAGTCTCTCTCTCTCTCTCTTCCAACAACAACATGCCCTCAAAAAACCGTCGGCACCGCCAGGCACTCCAGCTAGTCTATATATATAAAAGAGTTGGTTTGTCTGTTTGTCTGTTTGCCTGTCTGTCTGTTTGTCTGTCTGTCTGTCCGCTATACACTCAAAGGTTATAGAGCGTACCTACACACATGTTATATCAAAAGAAAGCTTATAATTAGGGGAGTCTAATAGGTGTATTTACTTTTTGGTCAGACAAAAATTGTTCGGTACACTATACAAAAAACGTTCAAAAAAAGGACAAAATCCGCTCATTAGCGGTTGATCAATCCTACTGCTCATTAGCGTTGAGTGACGTGATGGTTGACCAATTGGGGGGTGTTTCATGGCGTTTGTGGGCGGGGCCTAATCGTTCAAACTGCCGGAGCGGGAGCTGAGCTGAAGTGAGTGGCGGCCATTAAACACCTGCCGTGCCTCAAGCTCAAAAAATGGTAATGGAGGTGAGGAAATTGTTGATTCATTAGTATTGACACATTAAATATAGATTTCCAGCAAAAGAAAAGTTGGTTTTAAAAAGAAAAAAAAATCCATTTGCAAAGGGGACTTGGGCTTTCCCCGCCTCGGCTGTGGATGAGCTGCCTGCAGGCCTCAGGCCTCGAAGCCTCGGGCTCTCCTCGCCAGCCACGCCCGAGCTAGGCACCCGCCCGTCCCGCTGGGCCCGATTCCAACCAGCGGCCCGCGATCACCGCCATCTTGGTAAAGGCTGGTGGGGCGGGACGGGGCCAAGCGTGGCCATCGCCTCCATCTTGGTAAAGGCTGGCGGGGCGGGACGGAGCCTAGCGGGAGGTGAGTTGGGGTCACTCGGCCTGGCCCCTCGGCTCCGTTTGCGGCCGGGGACTCGGGCTTTCCCCCCCCCGGCCCGGTCCCGGGGCTCGGCTCCGTTTGTGGCCGGGGACTCGGGCTTTGCCCCCCTCAGCCCGGTCCCGGGGCTCGGCTCCGTTTGCACCCATGGGCCGGGGACTCGGCCTTTCCCCCCCTCAGCCCAGTCCCGGGGCTTGGCTCTGTTTGCAGCCAGAGGGGAGGGAGGGAGAGGGGAGGGAGGGACAGAGAGGAAAGCAGGGAGAGACAGGGGGAGGGAGAGAGAGAGGGGGAGGGAGGGAGAGAGGCAGGGAGAGGAGAGGGGGAGAGGGAGAGAGAGGGAGATGGGAGGGAGGGAGGGAGAGAGAGGGAGGGAGAGAGAGCGGGGAGGGAGGGGGAGAGACAGGGGGCAGGGAGAGAGAGACGGGAGGAGAGAGAGGGGCAGGGAGAGAGAAGGGGGAGGAGAGAGAGCGAGGGTGAGGGAGGGAAAGAGTGAGGGGGCCGGTGGGAAGAGGGAGGGGCGAGCTCGCCTTCTTCCTTCCTTCGCAGGGGTCCATCGGGCCGGGCCTGAGGTGTTCCTTCCCCCCCCGTCTCTCTCTCTCTCTCCCCCCCATCTCTCTCTCTCTCTCTCTTACCCCAGTCTCTCTCTCTCTCACTCCCCCGTCTCTCTCTCTCTCTTCCCCCAGTCTCTCTCTCTCTCTCTCTTCCCCCAGTCTCTCTCTCTCTCTCTCTCTCTCCCCCCAGTCTCTCTCTCTCTCTCTTCCCCCCAGTCTCTCTCTCTCTCTCTTACCCCAGTCTCTCTCTCTCTCTCTTCTTCCCCCCGTCCATCTCTCTCTCTCCCCCCCAGTCTCTCTCTCTCTCCTCTCCCCCGTGTCTCTCTCCCCCAGTCTCTCTCTCTCTCTCCCCCCCAGTCTCTCTCTCCCCCCGTGTCTCTCTTCTCCCCCCAGCCTCTCTCTCTCTCTTCTCCCCCCAGTCTCTCTCTCTCTCCCTCCCCAGTCTCTCTCTCTCTCTCTCCCCCCCCAGTCTCTCTCTCTCTCTCTCTCCCCCCGAGTCTCTCTCTCTCTTCTCCCCTCCAGTCTCTCTCTCTCTCTCTCTCCCCCCCCCATCTCTCTCTACTCCCCCCAGTCTCTCTCTCTCTCTCTCTTCCAACAACAACATGCCCTCAAAAAACCCTTGGCACCGCCGGGCACTCCAGCTAGTATTAAAATAAGTGGGAGAGGAATCTAAGATATAAGATCTGAATAATCTATAATGAGGATAGGAAAGATCCCTAAACATAAGAGCTCAATTGTCAAGATCTTTTAGGACTGAAACAGAAACCCAATTCTCAAACATCGATGTCTTTGTTTTTTCCCATCCACTATTTTATGGATAATTAACATGCAAACCATCGTTAAGGTATACAATCATACTTTGAACTAATAAAATGTCAATTTAATCATTCAAAATAGAGGCCCAAATTATTGAAAATCCAATTGACGTGGAATCGTAACTGATCATGCACTAGAATTCAATTTGACCTGTGAGGAGTCAGCAGCAGCAGCGGAGGTGGCAGATAAAAATCCAGCGAATTCCAAAAGAACAACAAAATCTAGGACTGACGTCACAGGACAGTAGGTGATTGGTGGGTGAGTATTAGCATTTTATTCTCCCTAACTTAACTAGATAAACTAATTAATATAACTACAAATAATTGTGTGAATAAAGACTTTAATTAAGAGAGTGAGAGAAGTGGCCAGAGATAAAGGTAGGCCCGACTTTTAAGACTCTGAGGGGGATGAAATTCAGTAGGTTAGCGCCTGGCGGGGGCACCAACAGGCAGTCGCGCCGCGGCAGGGTGAATCCCACGCCGCACGGCAAATTCGCCGGTCCCTTTCGCCATGCAGATCATGACGTCAGCGAGTGTGCAACGCTCGCTGGGCACCCGATCTGCAAACTTCAGTAGCGCCACCTGCCTTACTGCCTCGCGCCGACAGTGCCAGGGAGCGGAGGCGTTAACCAGCTGGTTGGCAGCTGGCAGGCCGATACTTAAAGGGATGTGCCCCAGTTGTCAAGGAACTTCCATTTGAAAGGTCAGTTATGAGTGGCAGAGAGCACAGGATGCATCTGCAGCCAAATAAAGGCTGCTTAGTCCCTGGAGTGTTGCGGATCATCAAAGCACTTTGCATTTCATCTCACAGCGTATCGCCATTCTGCACTCCCCGAATCATTGGGAGCTGGTGTGCAGACTCCAGTGACCTTGCCGTTTAATGGCTGGAAGGCAATGCTCACTTCCGATTACACAACACCTCATATTCATAGAGTCATAGAGTTATACAGCACAAAAAGAGGCCCTTTGGCCCATCATGCCCGCGCCGGCCATCAAGCCCTGTCTATTCTAATCCCATTTTCCAGCACTTGGTCTGTAGCCTTGTATGCTATGGCATTTCAAGTGCTCATCTAAATGCTTCTTGAATGTTGTGAGGGTTCCTGCCTCTACCACCCTTTCAGGCAGTGAGTTCCAGATTCCAACCACCCTCTGGGTGAAAAAGTTTTTCCTCAAATCACCTCTAAACCTTCAGTCCCTTACCCTGAAACTATGCCCCCTGGTTATTGACCCCTCTACTAAGGGGAAAAGTTTTTTTCTATCTACCTTATCTATGCCCCTCATAATTTTGTACACCTCAATCAGGTCACCCCTCAGCCTTCTCTGCTCTAAGGAAAACAACCCCAGCCTGTCCAGTCTCTCTTCATAACTGAAGCGCTCCAGCCCAGGTAACATCCTGGTGAATCTCCTCTGCACCCTCTCCAATGCAATCACATCCTTCCTATAGTGTGGCAACCAGAACTGCACACAGTATTCCAGCTGTGACCTAACTAGCATTTTGTACAGCTCCAGCATAACCTCCCTGCTCTTATATTCGATGCCTCGGCTAATGAAGGCAAGTATCCCATATGTCTTTTTAACCACCTTATCTATCTGTCCTGCTGCCTTCAGGGATCTATGTACATGCACACCAAGGTCCCTCTGATCCTCTGTCCTACCTAGGGTCCTACCATTCATTGTGTATTCCCTTGCCTTGTTAGTCCTCCCAAAATGCATTACCTCACACTTTGCAGGGTTAAATTCCATTTGCCACCGTTCTGCCCATCTAACCAACCCGTAGATACCGTCCTGCAGCCTGAGGCTTCCCTCCTCGCTATTTACCACTCCACCAATTTTCATGTCATCTGCGAACTTACTGATCATACCTCCTACATTCATATCTAAATCATTAATGTACACTACAAACAGCAAAAGACCCAGCCCCGATCCCTGCGGTACACCACTGGACACAGGCTTCCAGTCACAAAAACAACCTTCGACCATCACCCTCTGCCTCCTGCCACCAAGCCAATTTTGGATCCAATGTGCCAAATTGCCCTGGATCCCATGGGCTCTTACCTTCTTGACCAGTCTCCCATGTGGGACTTTGTCAAAAGCCTTACTGTAGTCTAGGTAGACTACATCAACTGCACTACCCTCATCCACCCCCTCGAAAAATTCAATCAAATTGGTTAGACATGATCTCCCCCTGACAAAGCCACGCTGACTATCCTTGATTAATCCTTGCCTCTCCAAGTGGAGACTAATTCTGTCCCTCAGAATTTTTCCAATAATTTCCCTACCACTGATGTTAGGCTCACTGGCCTGTAATTCTCTAGTTTATTCCTACTACCCTTCTTGAATAATGGTACTATGTTAGCTGTTCTCCAGTCCTCTGGCACCTCCCCTGTGGCCAGAGAGGTTCTGAAAATTTGTGCCAGAGCCCCTGTAATCTCCTCCCTTGCCTCACACAGCAGCCTGGGATACATCTTGTCAGGGCCTGGGGATTTATCCACTTTTAAGCCCACTAAAGCTGCTGAAAAAGGGAGGCTTTTGGCAGATACAAAGGACTAAAAACAGTGGAAGCCCTAGAGGAGTATAGAAAGTGCAGGGGGGTACTTCAAAAAGAAATTAGGAGAGCGAAGAGGGGGCATGAAAAAACACTGGCGGGCAAAATAAAGGAAAATCCCAAGGTGTTTTATAAGTATATTAAGGGCAAGAGGATAACCAGGGAAAGAGTACAGCCCATTAGGGACCAAAGTGGCAATCTGTGTGTAGAGCCGAAAGATGTAGGTGAGGTTTTAAATGAATATTTTGTATCTGTGTTCACTATGGAGAAGGACGATGTAGGCATAGAAATCAGGCAGGGGAATTGTGATATACTTGAACAAATTAGTATTGAGAGGGAGGAGGTACTAGCAGTTTTAGTGGGCTTAAAAGTGGATAAATCCCCAGGCCCTGACGAGATGTATCCCAGGCTGCTGTGTGAGGCAAGGGAGGAGATTGCAGGGGCTCTGGCATAAATTTTTTCAGAGCCTCTCTGGCCACAGGGGAGGTGCCAGAGAAACATAGAAGATAGGAGCAGGAGTAGGCCATTCAGCCCTTCGAGCCTGTTCTGCCATTTAATGAGATCATGGCTGATCATCCAAATTCAGTGCCCTGTCCCTGCTTTCTCCCCATATCCCTTGATCCCTTTAGCCTTAAGAAATATATCTAACTCCTTCTTGAATATATTTAATAAGTTGGCCTCAACTTCTTTCTGTGGTAGAGAATTCCACAGGTTCACCACTCTCTGGGTGAAGAAATTCCTCCTCATCTCAGTCCTAAATGGCTTACCCCTTATCCTTAGACTGTGACCCCTGGTTCTGGACTCCCCCGCCATCGGGAACATCCTTCCTGCATCTAGTCTGTCTAGTCCTGTTAGAATTTTATAAGTTTCAATGAGATCCCATCTCATTCTTCTAAACTCTAGCGAATATAAGCCTAATTGACCCAATCTCTCTTCATACGTCATTCCAGCCATCCCAGGTATCAGTCTGGTGAATCTTCACTGCACTCCCTCCATGGCAAGAACATCCTTCCTCAGATAAGGCAACCAAAACTGCACACAATACTCAAGGTGTGGTCTCACCAAGGCCCTGTACAACTGCAGCAAGACATCCTTGCTCCTGTACTCGAATCCTCTTGCTATGAAGGCCAACATACCATTTGATTTCTTAACCGCCTGCTGCACCTTCATGCTTACCTTCAGCGACTTGTGCACAAGGACACCAGGTCTCGTTGCACTTCCCCTTTTCCCAATCTATTGCCGTTCAGATAATAATCTGCCTTCCTGTTTTTGCCACCAAAGTGGATAATCTCGCATTTATCCACATTACACTGCATCTGCCATGCATCTGCCCAATCACCTAACCTATACAAATCATACTAGAGTTTCTCGGCATCCTCCTCACAGCACACACACCCACCCAGCTTTGTGTCTTCTGCAAACTTAGAGATATTACATCTAGTTCCCTCATCTAGATCATTAATATATATTGTGAATAGCTGGGGTCCTAGCCGCGATCCCTGCGGCACCCCACTACTCACTGCCTGCCACTCGGAAAAAGACCCGTTTATTGCAACTCTTTGCTTCCTGTCTGCCAACCAGTTCTCTATCCAAGTCAGTACCTTACCCCCAATCCCATGTGCTTTAACTTTGCACGCCAATCTCTTATGCAGGACCTTATTGAAAGCCTTCTGAAAGTCCAAATACACCACATCCACTTATTCTCCCTTATCTATTCTACCAGTTACATCCTCAAAAAATTCCAGTAGATTAGTCAAGCACGATTTACCTTTTGTAAATCCATGTTGACTTTGTCCGATCCTGTCACTGTTTTCCAAGTGCTCTGCTATTACATCTTTTATAATGGACTCTAGCATTTTCCCCACTACTGATGTCAGGCTTACCGATCTATAATTCCCCGTTTTCTCTCTACCACCTTTTTAAAATAGTGGGCTTACATTAGCTACCCTCCAATCTATGGGAACTATTCCAGAGTCTACAGAATTTTGGAAGATGACCAGCAATGCATCTACTATTTCTAGGACACTTCCTTAAGTACCCTAGGGTGTAAATTATCAGGCCCTGGGGATGTATTGGCCTTCAATGCCGTCAATTTCCCTAACACCATTTCCTTACAAATACTGATTTCATTCAATTCCTCCCTTTCATTAGACCCTATGTTCCCCGACATCTCTGGGAGATTATTTGTGTCCTCCTTTGTGAAGACAGAACCAAAGTATTTATTTAATTGGTCTTCCATTTCTTTGTTCCCCATTATAAATTCCCCTGATTCTGACTGCAAGGGACCTACGTTTGACTTCACCAATCTTTTTCTCTTCGCATATCTATAGAAGCTTGTACAGTCAGTTTTTATGTTCCCTGAAAGCTTACTCTCATATTCTATTTCCCCCCTCTTAATTAATCCCTTTGTCCTCCTTTGCTGAATCCTAAACTGCCCCCAGTCCTCAGGTTTGCTGCTTTTTCTGGCCAATTTATATGTCCTCTCCTTGGATCTTATGCTATCCCTAATTTCCCTTGTTAGCCACGGTTGAGTCACCTTTTTTGTTTTATTTTTATGCCAAACAGGGATGAACAAATTCTGTAGTTCATCCATGCGATCTTTAAATGTTTGTCATTGCCTATCCACCATCAACCCTTTAAGTAACATTCCTCAATCCATCCTAGCCAATTCATGCTGCATACCATCATAGTTTCCTTTATTTAAATTCAGGACCCTAGTCTCTGAGTCAACTACTTCACTCTCCATCTTAATGAAGAATTCTATCATATTATGATCGCTCTTCCCCAAGGGGCCTCACACAACAAGATTGCTAATTAATCCTTTCTCATTACATAATACCCAGTCTAAGATGGCCTGATCTCTAGTTGGTTCCTCGACATATTGGTCCAGGAAACCATCCCATATACACTCTAGGAATTCCTCCTCCACAGTATTGTTACTAATTTGGTTAGCCCAATCTATATGTAGATTAAAGTCACCCATGATAAAGCCACTCTTTTACCTCCCTGCTTTCAGATAGTGAATCACCAGCTGACCAGCCTGTCTCTCAACCAAGCAGTGGGAGCGATGGCCCTGGCGAGGAGGAAGAGGAAGTCGGAGCCTCAGCGCCTGCGTCTCCCGAGGGAGCCCATGCCCACACTGGGACCATGCCTTCCCTGGAGGGGAGCAGGGGGGAAGGATCTGATGAGGACGAAGCTCCAGGACCCAGCAGTCTGCAGCAATGCCATGGGCGTAGGGAAGCCCGGGGGTCATCTCCCCGGAGGGAGAGTAGGCAAGCGTGTCCTGCTGCACTGGACTCAGAGGAGGACCGCGTCATCGTGGCCATGAATCACCAGGCCTTGAGCATGCACACTGAACTCATGGGTGCAATGGCAAGGGTGCCCGAAAGTATTGATGGACTGGCTAGGAGTGTGGAGCACTCTGCTGCAGCACAGGCCGATGCAACGCAACGGCTTAGTACTGCAATTCAGTCATTGGCTGGTGCCATCCAGTCTCAGACTGCTCTCATGCAGCCTCAGATTGATGTCACGCCAGCACTGACTGCTGCCATCGTCGCTGGGTCGGACACATTGCCCCGGGGCTCTCACGGTGCCGCAGCAGGCCAGCAATCTGTGCTCGAGCAGATTGCTCCATGGGAGTGCCAGTGTGTCGGTCAAGCAGGAAGGTGCTGTCCTCTCTCAGTATGACAGCATTCCTGCTCCCACCACTGGCACTTCCCCATTGCACTTGCCACCGCCTGCCACACAGCCAGCCCAGACTGCTGCCGCCCATGCCGAGTTGGTGCCGTCTGCAGCCGGGGCCTCCAGGCCCAGAGCTGGTCGAGGGCGTCCTTCAAGGGCACCTGTAATCTCTGCATCTGACATTCAGCAGTCTTCCACCAGTCTTGCTGCAACCACTGGGGCCCCATTACGGAGGAACAGTAGGGTGGGAAGGGGGGAAGTGCGCAGGGGATGGAGATCACCCTCGAAGGGCAAACAGTAGGAGGTCTAAATAAATGATGGGAATGTTTGTAGCAAAGGTCGACGTTCATGTGATTACATTTGTTTACTGTTTTGGCGTTTATCTCCAGCTTGTGAGAACCAGTTCTGTTAATGCATGATTTGTTGTGTTTGTTTTTAATTGTTTGTCCTGAATAAATGACACACAGAGTTTGTTAAAGAAATAAGTTGTTGTATTCAAAATTTACATCTTTGCCCTTTGGAATTATTCCAGCTTTGGCCGGCAATAGCGGGTGCGGGTTGCTTTCCATGATATTGTTCTCCATGCCAGAAGCCATCTTCTGAGTAGGGGCCTAGAAGTGGCTTCTTATCAGCCGTTGACGGACGGTCCTCGCAGTGGCAACATTGTGCGCCTCCCTCCCACGTTGGTGCTGCTGCTGATCATCCTCCTCAGCCTCCTCCTCCTCATCCTCCTCCTCCTCTTCCTCCTTGTTGAGTCTGTGTGTCCCAGTTATGCTTATTATAAATCACTGGACACAGACCACAAGAATAACTTTAACAGGTCTTTACTATTCGGAGGTCAGGGCTGAACTGCCCAGCAAATCCCTACACAACGTTTATATACCGGTGTGGTCACCACCGGTATTACAGTATACAGCAGCCAAGAGAAAGTAGTACATCTCTTAAGGTAGTTCTCTTAAGGTGGAACAGGTTACATACACCACAATCCTCCCTTTTTAGCTTAACAGTTATATCCCCATTTAACATAACATAATAACATATAGATATATATATATACAACTTCATGCAAAACAGTTCAAAGATTCAGTCTCTGAGGAGGCCTCCTGATTCGAGTTGGATAACGCCTTTCAGGGGTCTCTGATTCTCGTTGCTGGGGTGACTCATCTAGTTGATCTCTTATGGATTGGACATCATCCTCAGGTACATTCCCTTCTGAGGTAGATGCTTCAGGTTCACTAACTTCTTCCACGGTTGTCTCTGCCGTAACCCTGGGTTCGACCCTTGTTCTCGATTCTACCAGTTGGTCAGCATGACGCCGTATTACATTTTCACCAATATCTACCGTGTACATTAGGGGTCCTTGTCTGGCCCGAATTGTTCCAGATTGCCATTTCTCGTTTTTATAGTCCCGGGCTAACACTGGTTGTCCTATTTCGAAACTCCGAGTGGTCTTGTTATTTATATGCTGGAACTGTTTGTTTTCAACTTCCCTCCGCACATTTGGTTTTAACAAGTCCAACCTGGACCGCAACCTCCTGTTATAGAACATCATGGCAGGACTTTGGTTTGTCACTGCATGAGTGGCGTTTCGATATGCCAGTAGGAATTTGTCCACCTTGTGTTGTAGTGGAATCTGATCTTCGCTCATGGCCTTTATTGCTTTTTTGAACGTTTGTACAAATCTCTCGGCCAACCCGTTTGTAGCCGGATGATATGGGGCAGAGGTATAATGTTTCACCCCATTCTTCTTCATGAATTTCTGGAATTCTTCTGACATGAACTGCGGTCCGTTGTCTGAACATATTTGTTCTGGCAATCCATTTCTTGCAAATATCGTTCTTAGCACCACGCTCGTCTTTTCCGAGGTAGTGGTAGTCATCTTAATCACTTCTGGCCATTTAGAATGTGCGTCCACCGCAATTAAAAACATGGAGTCCATGAATGGACCAGCAAAGTCAATATGTACACGTTGCCATGGGGTTGAAGGCCATTCCCATGGATGCAGTGGTGCAATCGGAGGTGCATTTTGCACTTTTTGGCACCCTGAGCAGCTTTTCGTCAGATCCTCTATCTGTTGGTCGATACCCGGCCACCACACATAAGCCCTAGCAAGGCTTTTCATCTTGACTCCCCCCAGATGACCTTCATGCAGTCCCTTTAGAACTCTCTCTCTTAACTTAGGAGGAATAATCACCCTTGTTCCATACATCAATGTTCCTTGACAGACGGACAGCTGTTCTCGTCTTGCTGAGAATGCCGGTAACAGTGGATCACCATGTGCTGGCCATCCCTTCACTGTCACTTCGTAGACCCGGGACAGTGTCGGGTCGTTCCTGGTTTCTCTTTCAATACTTGCATTGGTGACTGGTAAACATTCGATGATGGTCGAGTGAAATAACTCAACAGGGTCAACCGTCAGTGCCTCCTCCTCTGTAGGTAGTGGCAGGCGCGACAGCCCATCAGCATTACCATGCTGCTTTGTACCTTTGAATTCGACCTGATATTGATGTGCCCCTAGGAAAAGGGACCATCTCTGGAGTCTCTGTGCTGTCATCACCGAAACACCCTTCTTAGGGTTAAAAATGGATACCAACGGCTGGTGGTCTGTGTGGTGATTATTCCTTGTTTAGTAAAAGTATTGTGATTGGTTGTTTGTTAACTGCCTTGGGATATATGTTGTAATCTCATTGGTAGTTGATGATCACATGATGTGTTGTGGCCACATTAAATTCAGTTCTTTTCCAGCTTTGGTTGGGACTGGATGTGGGAAGATGTGCTGCAGATTTTTAAGTTAATAAAGCCTAGCTTTGGAAGGCAAATCTATTCTTTATTTCAATTTATTAACTTTATGTTAGAATGGAGCGATATCTTCAACCAGAACGATTCAAGGCTGACCCCAATTCTGCTGGAGTGGATGATAAATGGAAACATTGGTATTGTACATTTAAAAACTTTTTGGGCGTGTTGGATCAAGAGTCTCTAAATAAGCTGAATATGCTGATCAACTACATTGCTCCGGATGTATATAAATATATTTTGGACTGTAAAACTTATGAAGTGGCTATTTCTACACTGGAAAAGATTTTTGTTAAACCAAAGAATGAGGTATTTGCACGTCACCTTCTATCTGCCCGTAGGCAGCAGGTGGGAGAATCTTTGGATACTTATTTACAAGCACTTCGGTGCCTTAGTGTTAACTGTAATTATAAGGCCATGACGGCTGAAGAATATAAGGAAGAATCGGTACGGGATGCTTTTATTAATGGATTACTGTCTAGATCAATTCGTCAGCGGTTGTTAGAAAATAAGACTTTGGATCTTAAAAGTGCTTTTGAGCAAGCTTCTACATTGGATGTGGCTCAGAGAAGTTCGGATTCTTATGCTTTTTTTAATCGGCCTGCGACTATGGTTTCGGCAGTTTCGGATGAAAAGGAATTATGTGGACTTAATGGGAGTGGTTTACTAGATTCTGAAACAGTTTCTACTTCGGCGGCTGTTGCCTCTAGGATTCAGAAGTGTTATTTTTGTGGGAATATCCGGCACCCTCGTCTGAAGTGTCCTGCTCGGGAGGCTGTGTGTAGTAAATGCGGCAAGAGAGGTCATTATGCACGTGTGTGCAAATCATCAGGTTCAATTACCTCCTCCTCTCCTGGTGTGGGAGGGCCCTCCTCCACTACCTCCTCTGTGACTATTCAGCCTTTAGATAGGGCGTTTATTGCATCAATTTCTGCTGCATTTGCTCATGGCCTAAACAAAGCTATAGTTACGGCTCAAGTTAATGGGTTGGAAGTGAAGGCCCTTATAGATACGGGCAGTACTGAGAGTTTTATAAGTCTTCAGTTTGCGAAGGAGAAGCATTTGAAAATTTCGCCTGTTACGTATCAGGTGTGCATGGCTCAGACGACCCTTACTTCACAAATAGCTGGTTGTTGCTTTGTGAAAATGATTCTTCTAGGTAATACGTATACTGATATACGCCTATCTGTTTTGCCTAATCTCTGTGCGGATATTTTGATTGGACATGATGTGCTTCAGTTACATGAGTCTCTTAGTCTTTCATTTGGAGGGACTAAGCCACCTTTATCTATTTGTGGATTAACCTCTTTATCTATTTCTCCATTGTCACTTTTTTCCAACTTGATGTCGGATTGTAAGCCAATTGCTACCAAGTCAAGAAGATATAGTAATCAGGATAGAGAATTTATTAATTCTGAAGTTCAACGTCTCTTATTGGAAGGAATCATTGAACCTAGTTGTTCGCCTTGGCGAGCACAGGTAGTTGTCACGACTAACGAGAGACACAAGAAACGAATGGTGATAGACTATTCCCAAACTATTAATAGGTATACTCAATTAGATGCGTACCCTTTGCCTAAGATTGATGAGCTTATCAACAAAGTATCTCAGTATAAGGATTTTAGCACTATTGATTTAAAGAGTGCTTATCATCAGATTCCTATTGTTAAGAAGGATCAACCATATACGGCCTTTGAGGCTGGTGGAAAGCTGTATCAGTTTTGCCGAATACCATTTGGTGTTACTAATGGTGTTGCTTGTTTTCAACGGGCAATGGATGCTTTTATAAGTGATAACTCCCTCTCTGACACCTTTTCATACTTAGATGACATCACAGTGTGTGGCAAATCAAGGGTGGAGCATGATTCTAATTTAAAAAGATTCCTTCAAGCTGCGGAAAAAGTTGGTTTAATTTTTAACAAAGAGAAATGTATCTTTTCGACTACTGAGGTAAATCTATTGGGGTATATTATCTCGGGAAACAAGATTAAACCAGATCCAGAACGTCTGCAACCATTGATTGATTTACCTTGTCCTACTAATTCTAAGGCTTTGCAACGAGTTGTTGGACTGTTTTCTTATTATTCTAATTGGATTGCAAATTTTTCACGGAAGATCCGGCCTCTTATTCGGGTTACGACATATCCTCTATCATGGGAGGCCAGGACATGTTTTGAGAATTTTAAAAAGGATATTTTAGGAGCAGTTGTGCATTCTATTGATGAGCAGGTTCCCTTTGTGATCGAGACGGATGCTTCGGATTTTGCAATTGGGGCTACTCTGAACCAAAATGGAAGACCTGTGGCCTTTTTCTCACGTACTTTGAACAATAGTGAAAAAAGACATTCTTCAATAGAGAAAGAGGCATACGCAATAGTAGAAGCATTGCGTAAATGGAGATATTATTTATCGGGGCGACATTTCACGTTAGTAGCTGATCAAAAATCTGTGTCCTTTATGTTTGATGTTAAACATTTTGGAAAGATCAAAAATGATAAAATAATGAGATGGAGGATTGAGTTGGCATGTTACCATTTTGACATAGTTTATCGTCCGGGGAAGGATAATGTTGCTGCTGATGCACTGTCGAGGGCTTATTGTTCTGTGATTCACGGAGATACGCTTATTAATCTTCACAATGCCTTATGTCATCCTGGGGTTACGAGGATGATACACTTTGTACGCAGTAAGAACTTGCCTTTTTCAGTTGAAGACGTCAAGCGGATGACTTCATCATGTTCTGTCTGTGCTCGGTGTAAACCGAATTTCTATAAGCCTCAACGAGCTCATCTTATAAAGGCTACTTCTCCTTTTGAACGTTTGAGCGTCGATTTTAAGGGGCCTCTTCCTTCAACTACTCAAAACCGATATATATTTACTGTTGTGGATGAGTTTTCAAGGTTCCCTTTTGCTTTTCCTTGTGCAGATGTATCAGCTGCTACAGTTATTAAATGTCTGACTCAACTTTTTGTCATCTTTGGGATGCCTGCATATATCCATTCGGATCAGGGAAGTTCTTTTATGTCTTCCCAGTTGAAGGAATACCTTCAGAGTCGGGGAATTTCTACTAGTAGAACTACCCCGTATAATCCCCAGGGTAATGGACAGTGCGAACGATACAATGGGGTGATCTGGAAGGCAGTTATGTTGGCTTTGACATCCCGGAACCTTAAGAATACACAGTGGGAAATGGTACTGCCTAATGCCCTGCATTCCATTAGATCATTGCTTTCAACGGCTACTAATGTGACCCCCCATGAAAGGCTCTTTAACTATCCGCGGAGATCTACTACGGGATATTCGGTACCTTCATGGCTTACTATGCAGGGACCTGTGCTGCTTCGACGCCATGTTAGATTGTCAAAATATGATCCTTTGGTGGAGGAGGTGGAGCTGTTGGAGGCAAATTCCCAATATGCTCATATTCGATTCCAAGATGGGAAAGAAAGTACTGTTTCAATTAAAGACTTGGCTCCTTGTGGGGGCCAGCCCTCTTCTGAGGATATTAACAATAGTCATGATTCAGATAATGTGGATGCTGTTACAGATACTACGAATATTTCCAATCCGATTGCAGATAATTATACTTCTATTAGTCAGCCCTTGATAGATGTTTATGACCATCCCAGTTTAACTTCTGATGGGATTTCTAATCCGGAAGCCGTTGAAAATCGGGATATGGATAGCCTTCCTGCTAAAGATACTCCTGTGCCTTCTGGTGTGGGAGGGCAAGGAATTTCACCAAGGTTAAGAAGGTCGACACGAACAAGATATCTGGTCGACCAATTGAAAATGGACTTTTAAATTGATAGTAATGTTTTAAAATTGTTGAAATATTATAGTATATTGTTTTAGTTGAGAGATACTTAATACTTATGTGCAATGTTACTATTTGTTGTTGTTCACTTAGTATTGTGTCATGTGAACAGTTTTATTCTTGTTGTGCATAGTTTTAGTTGTAAATAATTAATTATAAATTGTAAAGGTTATTTAGGTTGGAGTATATTTTAAAAGGAGGGGTGAATGTGGTGATTATTCCTTGTTTAGTAAAAGTATTGTGATTGGTTGTTTGTTAACTGCCTTGGGATATATGTTGTAATCTCATTGGTAGTTGCTGATCACATGATGTGTTGTGGCCACCTTAAATTCAGTTCTTTTCCAGCTTTGGTTGGGACTGGATGTGGGAAGATGTGCTGCAGATTTTAAAGTTAATAAAGCCTAGCTTTGGAAGGCAAACCTATTCTTTATTTCAGTCTGTCAGAAGCGTAAACTTTTGGCCCTGCAGGTAATGATTAAACTTCTTTACTCCCCACACAAGGCTGAGAGCCTCCCTATCTATCTGAGCATAGTTGCGCTCAGCGGAGGTCAATGATCTGGATGCGAACGCAACTGGCCTCTCCAGGCCATTTGGCAACTTGTGTGAGAGTACTGCCCCAATACCATATGGAGAAGCATCACAAGCCAAACGAATAGGCAGCGTTGGGTTGAAGTGAGCCAACACTTCCTCTGAGGTGATCAATGCCTTGCTTTTGCGAAAGGCCCTCTTACAGTCCTCGCTCCACTTCCATGGTACTCCCTTCTGCAAAAGAGCGTTCAGCGGGTGCAGCACCGTGGATAAATTTGGCAGAAACTTATGGTAATAGTTAATCAACCCTAGGAACAACCTCAACTGGGATACATTATCCGGAGCGGGAGCCTTCACAACAGCTTCGATCTTGTCAGGAGACTTATGAAGCCCCTCCTGGTCAATGACATGACCACAATACGAGATCCGCTTCTGAAAGAACTCACATTTCTGGCGATTAACTCGAAGTCCATATTCTTTCAATCTGGTGAGCACCAGTTCCAAATTTGCAAGGTGTTCCTCGTCATCATCTCCTGTAATCAGAATATCGTCCAGGTAACATTGTGTGCCTGGAATTCCCTGTAATACCTGCTCCATGGCCCTCTGCCAAATTGCTGGAGCCGATGCCACTCCAAAAACCAGTCTATTATACCGGTACAAGCCTCTATGCGTGTTGATCGTGAGATACTGGCGTGACTCTTCCTCAACTTCCATCTGTAAGTACGCCTGCGCCAGGTCTATCTTGGTGAAGTGTTTCCTGCCAGACAACGAAGCGAAGATATCCTCAATCCGCGGAAGCGGATACTGCACCGTGTGAAGCGCGGGATTAACAGTGATCTTGAAATCTCCACAGATGCGAACCTTCCCCGGTTCCCCCGGCTTGTTGCTCGATGAACGCTTCATGATGGGAACAATGGGCGTGGCCCACTCACTCCAGTCTACCTTAGATAATACTCCTGAACGTTCTAGCCCTTCCAGCTCAGCTTCCACAGCAGGTCGTATCGCATAAGGTACCGGTCTGGCTTTGAAAAATTTCGGGTTTGCATGTTCTTCAACCTTGATGTTTGCCGTAATTCCTCTCAGTGTTCCCAGTCCCTGTTGGAACACCTCTTTAGCATCATCCAATATTCTGGACAATCGTTTAGGTTTGACATCTTTTTTACCGGAATCTACCGTTAGTGCTTTTAAGGAATGCCAGTCCATATTTATTTTCCTAATCCACTCCCATCCCAGTAGTGGTGGACCTCCCTCAGGTAGCACATATAAGTCCATTCCTCGGCTTTCTTTGCCCTTGTGGACCACCTTTACCTCTATCTTCCCGATGGGGTATACTCTTTGCCCCGTGTGTGTTTTCAATACAATCTCTGTATCCCGTAGGGGAATATGTGGGAATAACCTTTTGTAATCTTGCTTATTCATGACCGTCAATGCCGATCCAGATTGTTTGGAGGTCTGCTTCATTACCAATATTGTGTACTCTTAGACTACCCAGTTCATTACTGCTGGAGTCTGAATTTGACTTCTGTTCGTTCGAACTGTTCTCTGTCACCTTGTGTACCTTTCTGTACTTTTCCTGCGGTGACTTTTTGTTGCTGGTCTTCGTTCCTGACCAGCATACTTTAGCTATGTGACCAAGCCTGCCACATTTTCTGCATTCCTGATTTTTGAACCAGCACTGGTTCTGATCGTGCGTTGTCTTTCCACAACGATAACATTTTACTGTACCCAAGACCATTTGATTGGTGCTGAGTTCCGGTGACCGTAGCTGCATTTCCGCAGTGCCTCTCGCTGCGGCTTCGTGCGATGCTGCAATAGTGACAGCTTTATCAAGCGTAAGATCATTCTCCTCAAGCAGTCGCTTTTGTGTTCCTTCTTTTAACAATCCACACACAAATTTATCTCTCAGCGCATCTGCTAGTCCTGTTCCAAACTGACAGTACTTTGATAGCTTACGCAGTTCAATTAAAAATTCAGCGTTGCTTTCGTCTTTCAGCTGCGTTCTTCTGTAAAATTTAAATCGTTCCGCTATCATCAGCGGCGTGGGGTTTAAATGATTTTTCAGGACAGTAACAATATTCGCGAAAGTCTGGTCCGTCGGTTTATCTGGTGATAGAAGGTGCTTCAATAGCCCGTATGTCTTCGCACCCATTGAGCTTAATAAGGTTAGTGCTTTCTCATCATCTGGTACCTTATTTGCTTTACAATAAACTTCCATGTGTTCTACATACGTGGTCCAATCTTCGATATCGCCATCAAAGGTATTAATGTTCCCATGTTTCGGCATCCTTGCAAGTTTTTAAAATTTTTCTTTTTCTCAAAATGGCGGCTTCCCGCGCTTGTCTTCTTCCCCCGCCTACTAAAATGGTGGCTTCCCGCGCTTGGCGGTCTTTCCCGCGCTCGTCTTCTTCCCCCGCCGACTACAATGGCGGATTCTCGCGTTTGCCTTCTTCCCCCGCTGGCTGCAATGGCGATTGCCGTGCTGCTGCCGTTCTCGCCTCCCCAGCGGTACTCAATTCCCCGAGGCTGCTTTTACTCCCCCGCGGTTCCCGTGGGCATTCACGCTTCCCCTGCTGTTGCACCTCTCAGCCCCGCATGCAGCCCGGTCCTTTACACCGGCTGCGTTTGAGTTCTCCGCGGCTCTCGTGCCTTAAGCTGCCCCAGTCGCTGCGCCTCTCGGCCTCGATTGCAGCCCGGCCCTTTTCACCGGCCGTGGTCGAGTTCTCCGCCCTTTTTCCTCCATTTTCCCTCCCCCACTCCACAGTCAACGCGGCCGACTTTCTGCTCGTGTCGCTGATCGGCTTACCCACCACCGTGGTAGAAGGGACGATCACTGCCTGTCGCTGATGGAGGGCTTCGTGGTCAGAATTTTTCTTTTTAACCCGGGTTCTCGATGCCTCCCGTGCGATGGTGCTCAGCAGGATGATGAGGGCGGATGCCTCTTCTCGACGCCCATTCTGAGGACGAAGCTGCCTTGGATGTAAAACTGCCGCAGGGTAAGATCGGACTCGTCGCCACTGTTGAGTCTGTGTGTCCCAGTTATGCTTATTATAAATCACTGGACACAGACCACAAGAATAACTTTAACAGGTCTTTACTATTCGGAGGTCAGGGGTGAACTGCCCAGCAAATCCCTACACAACGTTTATATACCGGTGTGGTCACCACCGGTATTACAGTATACAGCAGCCAAGAGAAAGTAGTACATCTCTTAAGGTAGTTCTCTTAAGGTGGAACAGGTTACATACACCACACTCCTCCTCCTCTTCCTCCTCCTCCTCATCCTCCTCCTCCCCTTCCTTCTCCTCTTTCTCCGATGGTGCACTAATCCCTGGTGGCATTGGCTGGGTCCTCAGGATTGCCAGGTTGTGAAGCATGCAGCACACAACTATGAAGAGGGAGACTCGCTCAGGAGCATACAGCAGGGCTCCTCCTGAGTGGTCCTGACAGCGGAACTGTTGATTGAGCACGCCGATCGTCTGCTCAATTATGTTCCTGGTGGCGATATGGCTCTCATTATACTGCAGCTCGTCAGGGGTGTTGGGGATACAGAGTGGTGTCATCAGCCAGGTGCAGAGTGGATAACCTTTGTTCCTGAGGAGCCATCTACTTGGGTGATGCGGTGCCTGGAAAAGGTCTGGCACACCAGTCTGGCACAGGATGAAAGCATCGTGGCTGCTGCCAGGATAGCGGGCATTGACGGCGAGTATCAGCTGTCTGTGGTCACAGACCAACTGCACATTTAAGGAGTGGAACACCTTGCGGTTTCGGAATACCTCTGCATTTTCATGCGGTGCCCGCAATGCCACATGCATGCAGTCAATGGCGCCCTGCACCATGGGGAAGCCCGCTATCCTAGCAAAGCAACATGTGCGTTCATGCTGTTTGGCCCTGGTCATGGGGAAAGAGATGTACTGGCGTCTCCTTTTATACAGGGCATTTGTCACCTCCCGGATACAACAATGGACAGTGAACTGGGAGATATTGGCGATGTCCCCAGTAGATGCTTGAAAGGAGCCGCTGGCATAAAAATTCAGAGCCACTGTGACCTTCACTGCCACCGACAGAGACGTCCTGGTCTTCAGTTGAGGCTGCAGATCTGGTTGCAGCAGGTGGCAGAGCTCAGTGACCACCTCTTTGCTGAAGCACAGCCTGCACAAACACTGCTCCTCAGACAAATGAATGTAGGAGAATTGCTCCCGGAATACCCTGGGAGGGTAAGGTCTCCTGTGCAGAGGCCTGTTGGCACTCCTCCCTCTGGCCATGTTTGCCACTCTCTCTCTGCATCTCTGCTGCCTTCGATTCTGCAGGTGCAGGACGACGCCCCGAATCAGTGCAGCCCCCATAGTCTCTTCTAAATCGATGCAAGGAAGGTCAAATCAAAATGAACCTGCAAAGTGCTTCTCAGTACCCAAAACTCCTTTACACAGCGTTGAATCTCTCCAGAAGTCTCTCTCTCTCAGAATGCGTGGTGCAAAAATGTTGCCGACAAAAAAAGGCAGGAAGCGGCCGCCTTTAAATAGCGCTCCCCCAGCCCCTTCCCAACTGCAAAACGTTCCCCTCAACCTGTAATTGCAAGCGGCGGGTGGAAAGGCAGGGGGCGTCACTCAATATCTGATCCGGGGCTCTACCGGGGTGTTGCACGCTCGACTGATGTCATGATCTGTGGGCACTGGAGATCGTGGCGGTAGTTTTTTGCACTGCCGCAAAATATCTTGTCAATTTCGCGAGCGGCGCAAACATTGCAGCGCTCGGGCACTAGTTGCTTTGCACCCCCCCGTTCGTGTCCTCTTAGGGCGTTAACGGGAGGTGTTAATCAACCAAAATTTCCCCCCCAAGGTGTTCAGGAAAGATAAGAAAGGAAAGAAGGGAGGTGGGGTGGCAGTATTGGTTAAGGAGAATGTTACAGTGCTGGAGAGGAAGGATGTCCTGGAGGGGTCAAGGACAGAATCTATCTGGTGCCATTACACCACCAGGTGTACTCTATAGGCGACCAACTGGTGGGAAAGATATTGAGGAGCAAATTTGCAGTGAAATTACAGAGAGGTGCAAGAACTATAGAGTAGTAATAATGGGGGACTTCAATTATCCTAATATAGACTGGGATAGTAATAGTGTAAAGGGCAGAGAGGGGGAAGAATTTCTGAAGTGTTTTCAGGAGAACTTTCTTGATCAGTACGTTTTCGGCCCAACGAGGAAGGAGGCATTGCTGGATCTGGTTCTGGGAAATGAGATGGGTCAAGTGGAGCAAGTGTCAGTAGGGAACATTTAGGCGTTTGATAAAGTACCACATAATAGGATTGCCAGCAAAGTTGAAGCCCATGGAATAAAAGGGACATTGGCAGCATGGATACAAAATTGGCTAAGTGACAGGAAACAGAGAGCAGTGGTGAACAGTTGTTTTTCAGACTGGAGGAAGGTATACAGTGGTGTTCCCCAGGGGTCGGTACTAGGACCAATGATTTGCTAGATATATATTAATGACTTGGATTTGGGTGTACAGGGCACAATTTCAAAATTTGCAGATGAAACAAAACTTGGCAGTATAGTGAACAATGAGGAGGCTAGTGATAGAATTCAAGAGGACATAGACAGGCTGGTGAAATGGGCGGACACGTGGCAGATGAAATTTAACGCAGTAAAGTGCGAAGTGATACATTTGGTAGGAAGAATAAGGAGAGGCAATATAAACTAAAGGTTACAATTCTAAAGAGGGTGCATGAACAGAGACCTGGGGGTATATGTGCACAAATCATTGAAGGTGGCAGGACAGGTTGAGAAAGCAGTTAAAAATGCATACGGGATACTGGGCTTCATAAATAGAGCCATAGAGTACAAAAGCAAGGAAGTTATGATGAACCTTTATAAAACATTGGTTCGGCCTCAACTGGAGTACTGTGTCCAATTCTGGGCACCGCACTTTAGGAAGGATGTGAAGGCCTTAGAGAGGGTGCAGAAAAGATTTACGAGAATGATTCCAGGGATGAGGGACTTCAGTTACGTAGATAGACTAGAGAAGCTGGGGTTGTTCTCCTGAGAGCAGTGAAGGTTGAGAGGAGATTTGATAGAGGTATTCAAAATCATGATGGGTCTAGGCAGAGTAGATAGAGAGAAACTGTTCCCATTGGCAGAAGGGTCGAGAACCAGACGACACAGATTCAAGGTGATTGGCAAAAGAACCAAAGGTGACATGAGGAAAAACTTTTTTACGCAGCGAGTGGTTAGGATCTGGAATGCACTGCCTTGAAGGGTGGTGGAGGCTGACTCAATCGCGGCTTTCAAAAGGGAGTTGGACAAGTACCTGAAGGAAAATAATTTGCAGGGCTACAGGGAAAGGGAGGGGGAATGGGACTAGCTGAAGTGCTCTTGCAGAGAGCCGGCACAGGCTTGACGGGCCGAATGGCCTCGTTCTGTGCTGTAACCACTCTATGATTCTATGATTGACAACCCTCTGAGGGTGACGTTCCATGGCGTTTCTCCCACTGTAAGTTTTGCAGAGGATCTTTGGAAACCCCAGAAAGGGTTGCACTTTTTTCCCCCGGGGTTTCTTCAGCTATTCCACTACAGTTACAGGGGATGGGTGGAAGAATCCCTGTGGAAATTCACCCCCTCTGTATCACAGGTAGGAGTCTCTAATTATTGATCTACTGATGTTCTGTCCAAGTGAGGGCAATGTTGTAATGGGATCACACTAATAAATAGCACCTAATGATGGAAATGGACCATAGTCTGACCCTTACCCAGCACTGAGGAGGAACATATTCAGCGCATTTCCTACCTTTCTGTCCAACATTTACTTTCATTTATTTATGGAAGTGGGGCGCTAGAAGGTGTGATAGTCCAAAAAGGGAAATGTTCACTGCCACTTTTTTTGGTGATATTAGCACATTAATGCTTAAACTGTTCATACAATTTTCCTCTGGCTATTATTTTAATAGAGGCAGTGATTTATTTAAAATAAACTGGTTAATGCCCCATTAAAACAGCAGACTAGGGAATAATATATGAATGTAAGTAATTGCATGCTACCATTTTAAATAGCAATTTTAATCATAATCACTGATGTATCATTCATTTTAACCACTAAGAATTCTTACCTTCATTCTTTCAGACACTTGTTATGATTCTCAAATAATTCTAGGTTTCAAGTCTATTAAAACATTGAACGTATTAAATAAAGTTAGTGTTTTATTCAAAATCTTAGTCAGCATTATTTAGATCATCAGTAAAACTAGGGGAAAATAATAGGAAGAAAACCTAATTTTATATTCCTGACGTGCCATAAACACTTAGTGGTGCTCATAAAATGTTATGTGGATGGATACCTTCATTAAACAATACACTTGAGTCCAAAACCTATGGGGATGTTTATCTTCAGAGTAAAATGGGCACCTCTAGAAAATGTATTCTCATTCATATTTGTATTGTGCTGTTCTTGTGTAAGAGGCTGCTAAAATACAGCCGATTTATTCTGACAGTGTTATTACTTTTAAAACCATTTGTAGTCTTATGATTTCACGATTATCACTCACTTTGATGATGGATTAGCATAAATCATCAGGCTTTATTCTCAATACAAAAATATTAAGTAATATTGAGGTCTCTACCCTACCCCCTGTAAATGGAACAGTAGTGGCATGAAAATTGCACAGCAAACACGGACATACTGTCGGAGGTCCTCCCATTCTGATTGTCAAGCAAACCGCAATTTAGGCATCTAATGCTCCTGCCGGAAACAGGCGAGGGCCTTATGAATATATTTAAATAGGGGTAGATGATGCAATTAAGATCCCAATGCCATTTTCATGTCTATCAGTGCCGCCGCCACCACTTCCTCAACCTGCCCACAAATCATGGGCGGTACAGGTAGGAAGGCGGCCACTTCCAGCACTACTTAACGGGTTCGCTAGCTGCAGGAAAGTAAAACTGGAAGCAGGTCTGGTACCCAGTTTGCCTTGACTGTTTTAGGAGTTTTGAACCTTAAAGCTTCCTTACCTTCAGCATCTTGTTGCTGGGTGCGCTTTTTATTTCTTCAACGCTGAAATAAACTGCTGCATTGACCACCTGATCTTCCCAGCCCTCCCCTTTAAGATCCTGCCGCAGTCCCATGATCAGTGTCTGCCCCACAAATTTTCTGTTTTCCCAAACGGTGCGCTGTCTACACGCAGCACGATTGGTACTGGCCCAGCTCGCCTCCTGTATTTTGATGAAGCACGATCATGAAAACCGATTGGGACCCCCACCCCCGCCAATGTCATTGGGTGGGCAGAGTGGACACCCCAGCCACCACCTGTCTGATCTGCACCACTAACAAAAGTTGGCCCCAGGTTCTTATAAGCCAGTGGCTTAGCAAATTCTCAAAGGGCAAATCATAAACATGATAGCAGTGGTTCAGCAGCCTCTAACCCATTCAGGCTACAATATCCATCTCCAGAGTTCTCTACACTGTGTGTGCTGCTCTCTCTCTTTGCCTCCTGAGTCAGACAGTTGGGCACATAGGCCGGACATGCAGCACTGATGGATAGGCATAATAGCGGTGGGTAGTAGAAAAATTGTAGATGGAGGCAGACTCTGGAGCAGTGGGTTCCACATATAGGCAGATCTCTAGACAGATCAATAACGAACACAGAAACAGACATGGAGGAGGTGGCGGCAGAGACAGAGGCACTGGACTTAAAGATAGCTGTGAACACAGAGGTAACGACAGACACAAAGGTGATGATGGTAGGAAAGTCGGATATAGAGATGGCAATGGAGGCCATGACAGGGAGTACGGTGGACAGACCAAACCAGCTGGAAGATGAGGACAGCATGAGGCATGACCAGACCTGACCAAGAAGTAAAGAACAAAAAGGTAATTGGGGTACAGATAGCCAGTCAATATTTCCAGGGAGAGTACAGGTCTTGTACGTGGAGAGCTTTGATTCTTAATGTAGTTATTTGAATTTTTTGTGCATGGAGCAGGGTGTCTGTGAATTTTGTGATGCCGGTTTCCGAGTTTTGTATAGAATCATAGACTGATACAGCACAGGCGGCCAGTCGACCCATCGTGCCTGTGCTAGCTCTTTGGTAGAGCTATCCAACTAGTCCCACTCCCCAGCTCCTTCCCCATAGCCTTGCAATTTTTTTCCCTTCAAGTATTTATCCAAATCCCTTTTGAATGTTACTATTGAATCTACTTCCACCACACTTTCAGGCAGTGTATTCCAGATCACAACAACTCACTGTGTAAAATAATGTTACCTCATGTTGCCTCTGGTTCTTTTGCCAATCATCTTAAATCTGCGTCCACTGGTTACCAACCCTTCTGCCACTGGAAACAGTTTTTCCTTATTTACTCTATCAAAACCATTCATGATTTTATCAAATCTCCTTTTAACCTGCTCTGCTCTAAGGAGAACCCCAGCTTCTCCAGTCCTTCCACATAACTGAAGTCCCTCATCCTTGGTACCATTCTAGTAAATCTCTTCTGCACCCATTAACATCCTACCTAAAGTGTGGTGACCCAACCCGAATTGAACACAATACTCCAGCTGAGGCCTAACCAGTGTTTTATAAAGGTTTAGCATAACTTCCTTGCTTTTGTACTCTATGCTTCTATTAATAAAGCCAAGGATCCAATATGCCTTTTTAACAGCCTTCGCCTTCAAAGATTTGTGCACACCAGGTCTCTCTGTTCCTGAACCATGTTTAAAATTGCATCATTTAGTTCATATTGTTTCTTCTCATTCTTCCTACCAAAATGTATCACTTCACACTTCTCTCTGCCCATTTCACCAGTCTGTTTGTGTCCTCCGGAAGTCTGTTACTATCCTTCTCATTGTTTACTACGGCCCAGTAATCCCTGTCACAACGCGTGAGTACGGACGGGGTACTCACGCGTGTGACCGGAGGTATTGCCGGTTTTCAGCATGCACAGCGCATGCGCTGAAAACCGGCATTTCCTGTCCTCTGACCCAAGGGGTTAAGAGGCAGAACACTTGCGACTTGTGATGCAGCGCGTGCGCAGTGAAATTCCTTTTTTTTTTCAGAGTTGCCTGAGTGTAAAGGCCTCCGGTTTTTACGCGTGGAAAAACCAGACGTAAGTACTTCGTTTTACAGGTAAGTGGTCTTTTAGTACAATTTAGAAATTTTTTTTCCACAGGTTTATTATTTTTAAAGAATTTACAGTAAGGTAAGTTTAGTTTTAGACCCTATTTTTTAAAAATTTATTTTTTTCAAAAATTTGATTAATTGTTTAAAATATTTTTTTAAACTTATTTATAGTTAATATAATCAGTGGGATGTTTTTAAAAAATGTATTTAAAGTTTAAGTAGTGTTTTGGCAGCCCATACTTTTCATGAGTTTGACAGTTCTTACTCTCAAACTCATGAATGAAGTTTCCCTTCCCCTGATTGGCTGCACAGTGCTCACCTGATCCCAGCCGGCACATCGCACTAACTACGCCGCTGGATCAGGTAAGCACATCGCGCCAACATCCGAACTGGGCCAGTGACAGGAAATGCAAGCAGGCCCGGGCTTCAGATGTCGGCACGCCGGGTGAGTGCACATCGGGGGCTTGCATGCGCGGCAAGCTCCCGATCCTAATTTCAGGGCCTATATTTCCGAGTTTTGTGTCATCTGCCAACTTTGAAATTGTGCCCTGTATACCCAGGTCCAGGTCATTAATATATATCAAAAAGAGCAGTGGTCCCAATATAGAACCCTGGGGAACAACCATTCACCACTACTCTCTGCTTTCTGTCCCTGAGCCAATTTCATATCCACACTGCCACTTTAATCCTATGGGCTTTAATTTTGCTAACAAGTCTATTATGTGGTACTTTGTCAAACGCCTTTTGAAAGTTCATATACACAACATCAACCACATTACCTTCAACAACTCTCTCGTTACTTCATCAAAGAACACAATCAAGTTAGTCAAACACTATTTGCCTTTAACAACTCAGTGCTGACTTTCATTTATTAGCCCATATTTTTCCAAATGCCATTTAACTTTGTCCCGGATTATTGTCTCTAAAAGTTTCTCCACCAGCGGCGTTAAGCTGAATGGCCTGTAGTTCTGGGTTGATCCCTCTCCCCTTTTTTAAACAGGGGTGTAACATTTGCAATCCTCCAGTCCCCTGGCATCACCCCCGCATCCAAGGATGATTGGAAGTTTGTGGCCAGAGCCTCTGCAATTTCCACCCTTTCTTCACTCAGTAACCTAGGATGCATCCCATCCGGACCGGTTGGTTTTTCTACTTTGAGGACAGTCATCCTTTTAAGCACCTGCGCAAATTGGCTGCCACGTTTCCCACATTACAACAGTGACAACACTCCAAAAGTACTTCATTGGCTGTAAAGCGCTTTGAGACATCCGGTGATCGTGAAAGGCGCTATATATATGCAAGTCTTTCTTTTTAACTCTTTATCTATTTTTATCCTATCCAATATCGCTATGGCCTCCTCCTTTACTGCTACATTGGCAGCATCCTCCAGTGAAGACAGATGCAAAGTATTTATTTAGTACCTCAGCCATGCCCTCTGCCTCCACAAGAAGATCTCCTTTTTGGTCCCTAACCGGCCCCACCCTTTCTTTTTTACTATTTATATGTTTATAAAAGACTTGCTATCGTACTTAAGTAGAACTTTGGCATTTTTTATATAAAGCTTTACTTTTTCGTGTGGGGGAGGGGTCTTGGAATTTTATGTATGGAAGTCTCATAATTTTGCATATTGGAGGTTCATATTTTTGTGTGTACAAGACTCTCATGCAAAACTGCTATTGTGAAAGTGTGAGCAAATGCTTCAATAAATGTTTATTAGGAGAGGAAGTGTCTGTGCTGAATATGGTATTTAATCAGGATTCTGCATGACCCCAAAGTGTTTAAATGATATATGCGGCCACTCACCGGCTGCGGCCCCCCTGCTCCAAAAGGTTGGCACTGCTGGCATACTGGGTGTGTAAAGCATCACCTTTCGATGAAGTTAGCAGTAGCTTGCTCCATTCCCTTCATCTCCTGCACTAATGTTTCGCACCCATGTTAACGATTGATACTCTTGGGCATCTCATATAAGTACAGCACCTGTTAACTTCCTTAAAGGAGCCTGATGCTGAATGTGAACCATCATCTTTTTGAATGGAAGCAGAGGAACTCTGGGCTGACTGCTGTGAGGTTTGAGTGAAGTTGTTGCATTTGGATAAATGCTGCTGCATCTTTGTGGCATTCCTTACATATGGCTTTGTACAGTGTTTGCACATGTACACAGTCTTTCCATCTTTAATGCCTGGGGTAAAATGCTTCCACACATCTGACGGTAAACGTGGCATTGTTTTATGCAGAGAAATAAAGGGCATTCATCTCTGTGCCGAACTGCGGTCGATCAGCACGATTGCAACAGGGTGAGTAAATTTTTCCTGATGCTCCATGTGATGGAAGCATGACCTGTGCACGCACGATGCTATATCACCAATAGAGGGAGCTAATCGCTCATCCACTCATCCAACCAATCAGGACACATTTGTTCGCAGTCACACACAAAACTTGTAATTATTAAAACAAGCCAAGTAAGAAGATAAACATATATTGATTAAGAAATTCCTTAATTAAGATTTCATCTCTGTTAGTAAGTTTAAGAGAGGACCTGTGGAAAAAAAATGAAAGAAATACACAAAAAAAACAATATTATGCTAGCATGTGCTTTTTTGGGCAAAATTCCCAAGCTAAACTTCCCGTGGAAAATTTCCGGAAGTTTACCCGAAACTTTCCACCCCTTCGCAACCTTACTCCCAGGGCCACTCCCTCCCCACTGTATACCACTGTGCTGCCACCCCTGGTGGGTCTGTCCTGCCGGTGGGACAGGACATACCCAGGGATGGTGATGGAGGAGTCTGGGACATTGGCTGAAAGGTATGATTCTGTGAGTATGACGATGTCAGGCTGTTGCTTGACAAGTCTGTGGGACAGCTCTCCCAATTTTGGCACAAGTCCCCAGATGTTAGTGAGGAGGATTTTGCAGGGTCAACTGGGCTGGGTGTGCCTTTGCTATGTCCGAAGCCGGTGCCTAGGCCAATGCCAGGTGGTCCATCTGGTTTTATTCTTATTATTTTTTGAAGCGGTTTGTTGCAACTGAGTGGCTTGCTAGGCCATTTCAGAGGGCAGTTAAGAGTGAACCACATTGCTGTGGGTCTGGAGTCACATATAGGCCAGACCAGGTAAGGACGGCGGATGGGTTTTTACGACAAACCTGATACTAGATTTTTATTCCAGATTTATTTAATTAACTGAATTTAAATTGGGTGATGGGTATATGGGACTTGGTGCGAGTTAGAATATGAGCAGCAGAGTTTTGGATGAGCTTAAGTTTAAGGAGGGTGGAAGATGGGAGGCTGCCCAGGAGAGCGTTGGAATAGTTGAGTCTGGAGGTTTAAAAAAAAAAGCATGGATGAGGGTTTCGGCAACAGATAAACTGAGGCTGGGACGGACAAGGTCGGAAGCTGTGCTCCAGGTTAACTAAGATGCTGAGGTTGTACACCTTGAGTGTTGTGTGCAGTTTTGGTCGCCTTATCTGAGGAAGGATGTTCTTGCCATGGAGGGAGTGCAGCGAAGATTCACCAAGCTGATACCTGGGATGGCAGGAATGATGTATGAGGAGAGATTGGGTCGATTGGGCTTGTACTCGCTGGAGTTTAGAAGAATGAGAGGGGATCTCATTGAAACTTATAAAATTCTAACAGGACTGGACAGACTAGATGCAGGAAGGATGTTCCCGATGGTCGGGGAGTCCAGAACCAGGGGTCACAGTCTAAAGATAAGGGGTGAGATGAGGAATTTCTTCACCCAGAGAGTGGTGAACCTGTGGAATTCTCTACCACAGAAGGCAGTTGAGGCCAATTCATTAAATATATTCAAGAAGGAGTTAGATATATTTCTTAAGGCTAAAGGGATCAAGGAATATGGGGAGAAAGCAGGGACCGGGTACTGAATTTGGATGATCAGCCATGATCTCATTAAATGGCGGAGCAGGCTCGAGGGGCCGAATGGCCTACTCCTGCTCCTATCTTCTATGTTTCTATGTTAAAGGGAAAAGCGGCTCAGGGGGTTCAGTTTATTAGGGCTGACTTCTTATCTCCTCCATTTATGGCGCACATGTGACATACATATTAACAGCGCCTCTCTGATTTCCTTCAACTGACATCTTTTTGCAGACATTCTTTCAGGACAAGTCAGTTCACAACACAGCATTAATTCTGTGAACAGAGGACATCCTCCTGCAGAGAAGAGAAGCTTTCCTAAAATAGTGGTGTGAAGCTATGAAGCGGCAGCTGCAAGAAATTGAAGCAAAGCATGATACAAGTTTCAGTGCCATCACGAAGTGCTGGAGAGTATCAGCACTGAAGTTCAATGACATAAACTTCATGAGGTTTATGAAATGTCGCAAAATACCTGATGAGGGGTAGGTGAGATGACACAATCAAAGTGGCCTCTCATCATCAGGTGCTCTAGGGGCTTCCCTTTCATCCCATAATGAGGTCCCAATAATCCTTCACTTGCTCCATTCTTCTTCTTAGGCAGTCCCTCGGAACCGAAGATGACTTACTTCCATATTAAAAATGAGTTCTCAGGTGACTGATGAGTCCAATGCGGGACCTACAGGACTGGATTTTGTCAATGGGGAGCTTTTGGAGGCGGGACACCCACCTGTTGGGTTGTAGTCCCGCCTCCATCGACTTGTGGCCAACCCACGCTATTTTCCCTTGATTGACCTTGTTAAGCCCACCCAGCGGGCTTAGCAGGCCAATTAAGGGAAAGCCAGTTACAGGTGACATCAGCGAGTGCTGTTACATCTGTCAAGAGTTTTTGACAGATGACATGTCATCGATGGACAGCTCTGTGAAGCTGTCAAACACTGACAATCTGTCCTCTAAGTTGTGTCTTTACTCAAGATTCAATTAGAAAGCCTTCCTGACCAGAAAGCAGAATGCTGCAGCTTTTGACAGTTCAGCGGCCATTCTGCTTTCTGTGCCGCTGAGCTGAGGGACTCCCGAGACCAGAAGGGAGGAAGCCTGCAGGAAGAAGTAAAGGTAAGTAAAACTTATTAAAACACTTTACACACACCTCACACACTTACCTCTGCACACATGCACCCATTACTCACCTGCACACTGGACATCTCGGCCCCTCCGACCCCCGCAGACCCACAGCCTGCCTCGCTGACCCTGGCGAGGTTTGGAGCCATCGGGAAGCCCACACTTCAGGGCTCAAAATAGGGATTAGCCACAAAACTGCCTGTTAACTACCTGTTAACAGGCAGTTAATTGGCATTAATCCCCTTCCCGCCTCGAGGAGGCGGGACCCGGTGCAGGTCGGCTACCTGCCTCCTGGCAAGATGGCATGGAGGCGGGTTGGGGGCGGGTTCGGCACCCACCCCCAAATTCTGCCATTTTCCCAGCAGTCCCGCCTCCAAACCCACCTCCCCAGGGCTGGCAAAATCCAACCCACAGTCTCTGTCACAGGTGGGGCAGACGGTGGTTGAAGGGGCGGGTGGGTGGGTTGCTTGGGTTGACGTGCGCTCCTTCCGCTTTTTGCGCTTGGCTTCCGCTTGCTCCAGGCGAAGAAACTCGAGGTGTTCGGCGCCTTCCCGGATGCTTCTCCTCCACTTTGTGTGGTCTTGGGCCAGGGATTCCCAGGTGTCGGTGGGGATGTTGCACTTTTTCAAGGAGGCCTTGAGGGCGTCCTTGAAGTGTTTCCTCTGCCCACCTGGGGCTCTCTTGCCATGTCGGAGCTCCGAGGAGAGCGCTTGTTTTGGGAGTCTCGTATCGGGCATGCAGACGATGTGACCCGTCCATCGGAGCTGATTGAGCGTGGTCAAAGCTTCGATGCTGAGGATGTTGGCCTGAGCAACAACACTTACGTTGGTGCGTCTATCCTGCCAATGGATTTGCAGGATCTTGCGGAGGCAGCGTTGGTGGTACCTCTCCAGTGCTTTGAGGTGCCTGCTGTACATGGTCCATGTCTCTGAGGCATACAGCAGGGCGGGTATCACTGCTGCTCTGTAGACCATGAGCCTGGTGCTGGGTTTGAGGTCCTGGTCTTCAAACACTCTCTTCCTCAGGCGACCGAAGGCTGATCTGGCACACTGAAGGCGGTGTTGGACTTCGTCATTGGACTTCGGTGTTGCTCCATTAGAGCCTCAAGGGCTTGGTTGTCAAAAGGGCATTTCATTTGTATCCTATGCCAATCTCTGATTAGTTGGATTCTGCTGCTGTGCTGTTTCAAGAGCTTACATGACTAGCTTGTGCATTAAACAGTTGCTGGATGGGGTTATTTGAGATGTCATCTCAGTGACTCTTCATTTGTGCACTCATTAAATCGCATACGAGCTGACAGGATCTAAATTGCACAAAATCAGTTATTCAGGAGGGAGCTTTACTAGAGAAAGTAAATAAATAATACTAATTTAATACTTTCTTACTGCAAATAGAGCAATTCCTAGACACTGGTTAATGAACTATTTACCACTATTCTGCTACTTGATGTTAAAAACACATATTTTCTAATACAGGGACTTACTAATCAGCACTAAGGTGCATGTAAATCTGCAGCTATTGGAGCATTTTATTGAATTAACCATGAGACTCATGGAAGGATAATTAAAAGTGTTGAAATTATTTTGATTAAAATGCATCACAACATGTGCCATGGGGGTCAAAAATTTCTGATGTCTGGACTAAGATTTTCTCACTGGAGGCGGGTTGGAGGCGGGTTTCGGTTTGGGTGGGTTCCAAACTCGCCTCCACTGAGAGGTGGGAAAAAATTGCGATTTTCCCCTAATTGGCCAGTTGATTTCAGAGGTGTGGGTTGCCGTTGGCCAATTAGTGTTTTGGGACTGAAACTCGCCTCTGCTGACATCACTTTTTCAGTCTCATTTAAGGGCTGCTTGTTGCTTGGCTCATTCCACTGGATTTCTGCCAATGCTGCACCACCTCCAACATTTTTTAAGAAAACTCTGGGCCCGATTTTGTGGCTTGTGTGGGAAATGGTCGGATTCCCCCGAATGTGGGGTTTCTGACACACAAAAAAATGTGTCAGCCAGCTCCACGCAATTTTCCCTCAAGTGGCCAATTAATTCCCAGCATGTGGGCAGCCTTGCTAATTGTCCAATTCTAGTCAGAAAGCCCCACAGTATGATGTCATCATTCGTTCTGCTTTCAAGGTCCATAGCAAGCACTGCATCCTCTGAAGGCTTCCAAACGAACCATACAGGATGGCAGAGGAGCCTGCAGCAGCTGTGGCCAGTGCCAGACCCCGAGCTGCCTCCAAATTCAACGAAGCTTCACTGCAGGCATTATTGGATTGGGTTAGGGCCCACAGGGAGGTCCTCTTCCCTAGGTCAGGCAGGAAGAGGCCTCCCACTGAGACCAAGGCTGCATGGATGCAGGTGTCAGCAGATGTCAACTCGAATGTGCATGTAACCTTAGCATCACATCTCTAACTCCTTCCTCTACTCCCCCACAGGACCATCCAGAGCCCCCATCCCCACTGTGGAAGAGGAAGAGGCTGTGCAGCCAGACTCCTCAGAGGAAGCTCCAACCTCTGAGGGCGCAGCGTCAGCAGAAGTAAGCGCACCCAGCACCAGCGCAGACACTCACACATCGGGGGGACCTTCGGGACATAGAGTAGTGTCACCTGGTGCTTCACAGCTCACAAGTGAGCCTCAGCAGATTCTGGAGACAGGGACAGCAGTGGAGAGTCTTCATCGGAGGGCGCAGGACTCTGCCAGCTCAGCTCAGCTGCGCTGCATGTCGACCCTCTGCCTCTGGTTCTATCCGCAAGAGAAGAGGTGATGGATCTCCATGCACAGATGCAGGAGTCTCTGGCAGGTTTTGTCTCCAGGGTCGCTGCGAGTGTGGAGCGAATGGAGGAGTCCATAGCGACCATGAGCAGAACCTTTGTGGAGTCATTAGTGCATGAACGCATCACCATGGAAAGGTTGGCAACCTCCATGGAGGAGATAACTCGCCAGGGTACGGAAAACATGGTGAGTGCTCATAAGAGAATGACATCTCTTGAGCAGCGTTGGCCATCTATTGAACAGAGAAACCAGACCTTCATGGAAGTCCTTCTGAGTAGTTCTGCCAGTGCAGAAACGGGTCCCCATGGCCCCCTAAAGCGCAGCAAGGTGCTCTCAAGCCACTTCCAAGCGCTGGCCCCTTCTGGCCTGTTAAGCTTCAGGTGAGTGAGCAGCAGCCTGGTGCTTCTGGTGCTCATCCTGCTGTTCCTGGTTCTGCTGCAGCCGCCTCTGCTGCTGGAGATCCTCTAATGGCAAGAAGGGATGGAAAAAAAGGCGTCCCATGCTTCTCGTAGATGCCTCCGCTGAGGAAGCGCTGAGTGAGGGTGGCGAGAGGGGCTTCCCAGGAGATCGCATTGGAGAAGTGTGTGAGGCTCCAACCTTCCACAGCTGTGCCTAAGCCTTGAAGAAGTAGCCCCAAGTCTGCAGCAACAAGGTCCTTCACCAAACAAATGCTGTTCCTTTAAATCGCAGCTTTCCCGAATGACCTGCAGCTGACAGCAAGCAAGCCGGCAAGCTTCACGCCAGGTTTTATCAGCGGGGTTCCCCGTAGGCGTGTTTAGCGTGGGGAACCCCACAAAATCGCAACGGCCCCGAAAATTGGCTTAAACATGGAAATAAGTGGTAATTAGTGTTCCGACGGCAAGTCCCGCCAGCGGCGGGCGGGACTGAATTGGGTTGTGGAGAAACAGCGGTCCGAAAGTCAGACGGGGCGGGGAATCAGGCGGGGGGGGGGGTCGCGACCCGCTTTTTCGGCGATTTTCGGCCCCTGGCAGCATGAAAAGCCGCCCGACGGCTGCCAGAAAATCAGGGCCACTGTGTCCAATTTCAAGGCAAGGGCCTCCCCAAGGTTCTCGAATGATGCGCTGCAAATGTTGGTTGAGGGGGTGAGAGCTAGCAGGGAGGTTCTCTTCCACTCATCTGGGAGGAAGAGGCCTCCCAAAGAAACCTAGGCTTTGTGCAGATTAGGTGAATGTTTATGTGTATTGATGAAATGCCATCCCTGTTGGAAAGCATAAAAATGATTTAATGGCAAAATGTTGGCGTGATTGCATCTGTTCTTTCACCTAAGGCAGCTCCACATTGTGGGCTCTGCGACACTTGCATGGTCAGGTTGGTGGCCAGAGTGAAAGGAGGCCAGAGAGTCATGTCCATTGTCTATCATGTCTTAAGCTGGAGCCAAGGACATGTGCCAACTTGGGCAACCTATGCAAATCTGGCCAGGATAAGTGCATCCCTTGCATCATGGGCAGCCATGTGCTCGCGTGCTGCCGCTGCTGCTGGTTGATAGACCGGCGCTCGGTCCTGTGGTGTATGTGCCTTTAAGAGCCCCTGTGTATTGTAATGCCGGTAATGGCCACTTGGGCTATATAAGCCTGTATAGTATCTTGTATCTTTTAGTTCACCTCCAGACTTTTTTCAGTAAACACCTGTTAAACCAACTCCTGCATTCCGTGTCTCCATTAACACACAGATACAACAGTGGCGACGAATTGGAAATGGACTTACCTGCAATTCGGCAGCACCTCAAGGAGATCGATTCCTCAGACGAAGATCGAAGAAAACAAAAAAGAAAAAACTGTGGTTTCACCAGCTAGCCGGGCTGGTGGCAGGTACTGCAATAATCCTTCCTGGGCGGTGGGCTGGGGCTCGATCGGCTGGCTCTGCAGTGGGGCCGAGCAGCGAAGGCGGAAGCAAACAGAGACGGAGGGTGGAGCACTCGGGAGACGGCCAGCGCTGCAAAGCAGGTCGGCGTTCGGACCAAGCAGAGGGAGGGAAAGGTCCCAGAGAGTCCGGCGGGAACGAGTCTCCAACTATTAAAAATATCTGTATAAATAAAAACCACGGAGGACAGCGTTGTCAGCAGCGGCAGCGGCGGGAAAGCGCGGGAGGCGCCATTTTTTCTCGGCAGGGAAGAAAGGAAAGCGCGGGAGGCGCCATTTTTTTTCAGGATGCCTAAGACTGGCAATATTACTGCTTTCGATAATGATGTAGAGGATTGGACCACATATGTGGAAAGAGTGGAGGTATATTGCACAGCGAATGAAATAGAGGATGATAAAAAGGCATCGGTACTTCTAAATCTAATGGGCGCAAGGACATACGGGCTGTTATGAAACTTAATCACTCCAGCCAAACCAATGGACAAGAATTTTAAGGAGATTGTTGATACTCTACAGGAGCACTTAAACCCAACACCGCTGCTGATAGCGGAACGATTCAAATTCTTCAGGAGGAATCAGCACAAGAATGAAAGTAACGCTGATTACCTCACCGAATTAAGGAAGCTGTCAAAGCACTGCCAATTCGGGGCAGGACTGGCAGATTCTCTTCGAGACAAATTCGTCTGCGGTCTCCTAAGTGAAGGAACACAGAAAAGGCTACTTTCTGAGAAAGATTTAACACTGGACAAGGCTTTCAGTGTGGCTGTATCATACGAAGCAGCAGCAAGAGGAGCTGCAGAGATACAACAAAAGCCACAGGACTTCGGCACCCATGAAATGACACAGGGTTTCGAGAGATGTTATCGCTGCGGCAGATCCACCCATGACCAGAGGGACTGCTGGTTCAAGGACAAAGCATGCAGGCAATGCGGAAAGATGGGACACATTGCACGTGTATGCCGATCTGGAAAAAAAAATCCACTGACAGGAAAAAAATCAATAAGGAAAAGTACAGAAAGGTACAAATGATGACGGACAGTAGCTCCGAAGACCAGAAGAGCGATAGCGACTCCGGAAACAAGAGACTAAGCTGTCTCAAATTACATAATGTAATTGCCAAAGAAGATTACCAGACCATTTGGGTTACCCTCACGATAGCGGGGTCCCCAGTTAAAATGGAGCTAGATGCAGGATCAGCTCTGACCATCATAAGTCGACGGGATTGTGAGCGGCTATTTCTGCATATACCTTTGAAAGACACATCCATTATCTTGAAAACATATACGGGGCAGAAAGTATACCCCAGAGGGAAAATAAGGGTGCCTGTTGTATACAACGGCAAGGAAATACAGAAGTTGTATTTATACGTTCTGCAAGATGGTGGTCCACCGCTGTTGGGACGTGAATGGATCAGGAAGATACGTTTAGACTGGCACTCCATTCAGGCACTGACGGTGACCAGTAAGAAAAAAAATGATGATGACGTCATACCTGAACGATTAAAAGACATCTTGGCCAACGCCAAAGAAGTGTTTCAACAGGAACTAGGAACCTTGAAAAGCGTCACCGCCTCAATAAAAGTGGAAGATGCGGCAATTCCCAAGTTTTTTAAGGCAAGGCCGGTGCCATACGCAATTCGTCCAGCAGTGGGAAGGGGGGAGGTATAGGGGCAGGTGTTACATCTCCTGCGCTTGCACGGGAAGGTGCCAGGCGAAGGGGAAGGGGTGCTGGGGGTGATAGAGGAGTGGACTAGGGTGTCTCAGAGGGAGCGGTCCCTACGGATGCTGAAAGGGGAGGGGAAGATGTGTTTGGTGGTGGGATCACTTTGGAGGTAGCAGAAATGGCGGAGGATGATCCGTTGAATGTGGAGGCTGGTGGGGTGAAAGGTGAGGACAAGGGGAACCCTATCGTGGTTCCGGGAGGGAGGGGCAGGGGTGAGGGCAGAAGTGCGGGAGATAGAACGGACACGGTCGAGGGTCGTGTCAACCACAGTAGAGGGGAATCCTCGGTTGAGGAAAAAGGAAGACATGTCGGAAGCACTGGTGTGGAAGGTGGCATCGTTGGAGCAGATGCAGCAGAGACAGAGAAACTGGGAGAATGGAATAGAGTCATTACAGGAGGCGGGGTGGGAGGAAGTGTAGTCCAGGTAGCTGTGGCAGTCAGTGGGCTTGTAGTGAATATTGGTCAATAACCTATCCCCAGAGATGGAGACGGAGAAGTCGAGGAAGGGAAGGGAAGAGTCAGAGATGGACCATGTGAAGGTGAGGGAAGGGTGGAAATTGGAGGCAAAGTGAATGAAATTGTCTAGTTCGGGGCGAGAGCAGGAAACGGCACCGATACAGTCATCAATGTATCGGAAAAAGAGGTGCGGGAGGGGACCTGAGTAGGACTGGAACAAAGAGTGTTCCACATATCCCACGAAAAGGCAGGCATAGCTAGGACCCATGCAGGTACCCATAGCCGCACCTTTGTTTTGGAGGAAATGAGTGGAGTTAAAGGAGAAGTTGTTCAATGTAAGAACAAGTTCAGCCAGGCGGAGGAGGGTAGTGGTGGATGGGGACTGGCCGGGCCTCTGCACAAGGAAGAAGCGGAGCGCCCTCAGGCCATCCTGGTGGGGGATGGAGGTGTAGAGGGATTGTACGTCCATGGTGAAAAGGAAGCGGTTGGGGCCAGGAAACTGGAAACTGTTAAAGTGGCGGAGGGCGTCCGAAGAGCCGCGGATGTAGGTGGGAAGAGACTGGACAAGGGGAGAAAAGATAGTGTCGAGATAGGAAGAGATAAGTTCCGTGGGGCAAGAACAGGCTGAAACGATGGGTCTACCAGGGCAGTCCTGTTTGTGGATCTTGGGGAGGAGGTAGAAGCGGGCTGTGCGGGGTTGGGGAACTATGAGGTTGGTGGCCACGAGGGGAAGATCTCCAGAGGAGATGAGGTCAGTGACAGTCTTGGAAACGGTGGTTTGATGTTCGGTAGTGGGGTCAGGGCGACTTGCATTTGTAATAATGGTGACTCGTTCATCCTGCGGCAGTCTACTGTGCCTCAGCTCTTCAATCCGTCAACCCAACTTTCCGGATGGCTACTTGGAGACAAGGACTATCCCCTGAAGACGTGGCTAATGACGCCGTTGAGGAGGCCATCAAATGAAACTGAGGAGCGCTACAATGCCAGCCACATTTTCACCAGAGCCATCATTGAGCAAACCATCGGCTTGCTCAAAATGCGATTCAGATGCCTTGACAGATCAGGTGGAGCCCTACAGTACTCAGCAGCCAGGGTCTCCAGAATCATCGTGGTCTGCTGTGCACTGCACAACATCGCACAGCATTGTGGCTTGCAGCTGCCTGAGGGACAAGTGGCTCATCGCATAGCCTCCTGAGATGAGGAGGAGGAGGAGGAGGAAGACTTTGCGGAGGTGGATGTGCCAGCTCCAGCAGCACGTGAGCACATTGCTGCCCGTGATGCAAGGGATGCACTAATCTTTGCCAGATTCGCTTAGGCAGACGAATCAAGCACATGTGGCTGGCACCTTCATATCACAACATACACAATATACAAGAACATATGGGTTCATATCACTCTGACCACCATTATTACAAATGCAATTCGCCCTGAGCCCTCAATGTGCAATTTCCATTTCCCCGAACACATAGGCCAGACTTTTGTTTAATACATGCACAAAAGAAGGACAATGCCAAATATTAAACAGAACAAAAGACAACAGAACAGAACACCCAAGTGACTACCTTTGTGACTAATTGTCCTTTATCTTCCTCTTACGAGTGCTTCTACATAGTGCTTCCCCTGTGGCTTCAGCAGATGTGGAGGCACCTTGCTCACTTTAATGCTGCTCCTACTTCAACACCTTTGGCGGACGTCCTCTGGGTTTACGAGCCTGTGAGGGCTCGGCAACAGTCTGTTCCTCCTACGGCTGTGCAGGGGCTGAGACGCCCATCTCAGTTGGGTGAGGACTCTGGTAGGGCTCTGACCGAGGGCTCCACAGTGGCATGGGAGTGTGAGCGCTTGGAGAGGAGCCCACACTTCCTTGTTGCCTGCCACCAACATCCCTCTCATGGGTCAGCTGCACTTCAGTGCTAGCAAGTGGCTGGAGAGCACCTTGCTGCACATCAGGGAGGCCATGAGGATCCGTATCTGTACTGGCAGTCCTCCTCAACAGGACTTCCATGAAGCTCTGGTTTCTCTGCTGAATAGCTGCCCATCGCTCCTCCAGAGATGTCAATCTATTCTGAACATTCACCATGTTTTCCTGACTCTGGCGACTTATTTCCTCCATGACCGTAGCCATCCTTTCCACGGAGGTTGCCATCCTTTCTGTGGTGGTGCGTTCATGCGCCATTGCCTCCACAAAGGCACTGCTCATGTTAAACATGGAGTCCTCCATCGTCTCCACACTCGCAGTAACCCTGGATGCAAAACCTGCCAGATACTCCTGCACTTGTTCCTGGAGTTCCAGCACCGCTCTCTTTCTGGATGGACCCAGAGGCACAGGGTCCACATGCAGCTGAGCAGAGCTGGGAGCGCCCTGCAGCCTCCGACGAGGACTCTCCACTGCTGTCCTTGTCTCCACCATCTGTTGATGCTCACTTGTGAGCTGTGATACACCAGGTAACGACACTACTCTATCTCGCGAAGGTCCCACCGAGGTGTGCGTCTCTGCGCTGGTGCTGGATGCGCTTAATTCTGCTGACGCTGCGCCTTCAGAGGTTGCAGCTTCCTCTGAGGAGTCTTCAGGCTCTTCCTCCTGGACAATGGGGAGGGGGACTGTCGATGGTCCTGTGGGGGACTAAAGGCATGAGTTAGACATGTGATATTAACGTAGTACGCACATGGACTTGTGCAGATGATCATAACTCAATCTGTTTGAGCATCAGATGCCATATCAGTCACTCGTGCAATGTAAATGAGAGGGATGCAAATCTATTCTGTCACCAGCTTGCTCTGCAGCACCCGTCTGACCGTCCCCCATTTCCAGATCCTCATCACCTCCGATGATTTCCAGGGCAGCCTCCGCAGCGGTGGTCATATGGGCAATGGAAGGTGGCCCTGCTCCTGTCGTGCCTCTCTCCCTCTTATTGTGAGCTCTCTTTTCCTGCAATAAGGGACACAAGTGGAGTTTGCGTGATAACGATGGAGTGAGTGTAGAGAATCCATAGCATAGATGCTTAGACAGAGACAAAGATGGCGTGAGGTGCCAATACCAAGGTCCCTCCCTGTGCGTTGTTAGTTGTTGGCATTGCATAACAGTGATAGTGAGTGTGAGGGCTGCATTGTTGAATAGTGAAGTGATTCTGTACATAGAGAGAGAGGGATGGTTAAGGGTTCAACGGATGTAAAGGTAAAGGTTGACAATGCAGAGTGATGGTACTGAGAGGAGATGGGGAGCAGATTGAGGGTAAGTGTGATGTTATACTCACTTTTCCTGAGCGTACCAGGTTATTAAACCTTTTCCTGCACTGGACCCAGGAGCGAGCACACAACGATCTGGAGCTGACCTCCTGAGCAATTTGCAGCCAGACTGCTTTGCTTTGCTGATAAGGTTTCCTCCGTCCAGAGGATGGGAAGATTACCTCCTTGCACCCTCTCACTCCATCCACAAGAGCATGGAGGGAGTCATCATCAAAGCGGGGAGAGGCCTTGGATCTTGCAGCAGTCATGGGTATAGTTGCCAACACGAAAACCAGCAGAAAAGGATGAGAATGAAACAAGGCTGCATGGGCCCCTTAAATGCAGCTGGCTGACAGACGTCAGCAGAGGCGCACAGCAGACCCGAAGCAACTAATTGGGACGGGTAGCACGCACACAGGGACTCAATAGGGCAATTAAGGTAAAATTTCAATTTCTGACTGGCTGAAAGCGGAGGCGGGACTGGAACACACCGACCACCTGACCCGCACCCAACCCACCACCAATGATAAAATTGCGGCCAAAGGTTGGGCCTTCACTAGCCAAATTAAAGATACATTAACAAAATCAAAACCCTAACTTACAAACAACAGACAACTAGCCTGGCAGGGCCATCCTCTGGGCCCCTGTGTGGAATGTTTATGCCTCACCTAATCTAACTAATTAAAAAGACTGTCTCAAATTCTAATGCTAATTTTCCAGGAAAACAAAACTTATACATTAACCCCTTACTTGTCTCGAGCAGTAACATACAATCATTTAAACACAGTATTATTCATGTAGCCATATATATTTTTAGGCACCCCTAGTTCTTAACACCCCTCTAATCCTTTTACCAATTACTTTAAATCTGTGCCCCCTGGTCATTGACCTCTCTGCTATCCACTCTATCAAGGCCCCTCATAATTTGATACACCTCAATTAAGTGTCCCCTCAGCCTCCTCTGTTCCAAAGAAAACAAACCCAGCCTAATCAATCTTTCCTCATAGCTAAAATTCTCCAGTCCTCGAAACATCCTTGTAAATCTCCTCTGTACCCTCTCTAGTGCAATCACATTCTTCCTGTAATGTGGTGACCAGAACTGCACGCAATACTCTAGCTGTGGCCTAACTAGTGTTTTATACAGTTCAAGCATAACCTCCCTGCTCTTACATTCTATGCCTTGGCTAATAAAGGAAAGTATCCCGTATACCTTCTTAACCACCTTACCTACCTGTCCTGCAACCTTCAGGGATCTGTGGACATGCACTCCAAGGTCCCTCTGTTACTCTACACTTCTCAGTATCCTACCATTTATTCTGTATTCCCTTGCCTTGTTAGCCCTCTCCAAATGCATTACTTTACACTTCTCCGGATTGAATTCCATTTGCCACTTTTCTGACCAGTCCATTGATATCTTGCTGCAGTCTACAGCTTTCTTCCTCACTATCAACCACACGGCCAATCTGCAAATTTCTTAATCATGCCCCCTACATTGAAGTCTAATGATCTAATGATTCTTTGTTTTCCAAAAATAAAATCATATTTGGCTGTTACACTATTTTTTTACGTTGCACATAGAAACGATTATTTTTCAAGACCTTATTTACTTAAAATCAAAATGCCTTTTTCCATTTATTGTCTGGAGTAACACCTGGAGCTCAGCTTCCAATGAACCAGTATAGAATATGACATGTTTTCGTCCGTATATAGGTTGAACTCCAAACCATCGTCAACACCTTCACCGAAGCGTACGAGAGCATGGGCCTTGCACTAAACATCTGTAAAACAAAGGTCCTCTACCAACCTGCCCCCGCCACACAGTACTGCCCCCCCGATTATCAAAATCCACGACGAGGCCCTGGACAACGTGGACCACTTTCCATACCTCGGGAGCCTACTGTCAACAAGGGCAGACGTCGATGTCGAAGTCCAACACCGCCTTCAGTGTGCCAGTGCAGCCTTCGGTCGCCTGAGAAAGAGAGTGTTTGAAGACCAGGACCTCAAACCCGGCAGCACGCTCATGGTCTACAGAGCAGTAGTGATACCTGCCCTCCTGTATGCCTCAGAGACATGGACCATGTACAGTAGGCACCTCAAAGCATTGGAGAGATACCACCAACGCTGTCTCCGCAAGATCCTGCAAATCCATTGGTAGGATAGGCGCACTAACGTCAGTGTTCTCGCTCAGGCCAACATTCCCAGAATCGAAGCTTTGACCACGCTCGATCAGCTCCGATGGATGGGCCACATCGTCCGCATGCCCAATACGAGACTCTCAAAACAAGCGCTCTACTCAGAGCTCCGACGCGGCAAGAGAGCCCCAGGTGGGCAGAGGAAATGCTTTAAGGACACCCTCAAAGCCTCCTTGAAAAAGTGCAACATCCCCACCGACACCTGGGAATCCCTGGCCCAAGACCGCACAAAGTGGAGGAGAAGCATCCGGGAAGGCGCCGAACACCTCGAGTCTCTTCGCCGGGAGCAAGCGGAAGCCAAGCGCAAGCAGCGCAAGGAGCGCACGTCAACCCAAGCACCCCACCCACCTGCCCCTTCAACCACCGTCTGCCCCACCTGTGACAGAGACTGTAGGTCCCGCATTGGACTCATCAGTCACCTGAGAACTCATTTTTAATGTGGAAGCAAGTCATCCTCGGCTCCAAGGGACTGCCGAAGAGAAGAAGATGATGATGATGATCCCCACCTGTTACACAAGCACTGTATTTGTCAGGAAAAGTATTTGGGAAATCTTTTCCTCGTCACAGTCAGTCAGAAAAGCTGCACTTAATTTTCATCATGATGACATCAGTGATGTAATAATGCATTGCAATGTCAGTGTTGTGTCCACAAATACGGTACTCCTTTAAATTGACAAGATACATCTACAATTGCTTCATAGAATTCAACTTCAGTTGCAGTTTTTAGCCACACTGCCTTTTCTAGCTATTTGGGCTACACAATTATCTTTGAATCTAATTATGGCCTCCTCTACTTGACTTTCAAACCATGTAATTCTTCCACCAATGCCTGGATGTGATTAGACAGTCAATTTTAGTGAGGCATGACACTTAGCAAATCAGACAGTTGTGTGATTTGCATCAATGATGTATGTAGTTACACTCTAGCCTCCTGGGCAATTGTTTTCCATGTGGGATATGGTTGCTTTGCAACATGGAACCACTGAAAGTTGAAAAAATAGATTACAACCATCCCATCTTGTCCCTAGTCAAAATATTGCCTCTTTGGAGATTTATCATGCAAGTGCCTCAGGCTCTCAATTATTTTCCACAATGTGAACGACCAAATAGACTAACAGTGGGAGAATCTCTATTTTCCCACTTCCCAGCTGAATGTTAAACATTTTTAATTACTTTAAAGAACACAAGGAAGTATAGAATTAGAAAAGACTAAGGGCTGAATTTTGCCAGCGGAAGTGGGTTCACAGCGGGAGAGGTAATTGGCAGGTTCCGGTCCCGCTCCTGGTTCCAGCCACTCTGTGCAAACAATTTTGCATTGATTGGGCTTGTTAAGCCCGCCATGCGCGTTACCCGGTCCATTTACGTGGTGCGGGTCTGGTGAGGTCCTCTGATGACGTGTTTGCTGCTGGTCTATTTAAGGGAGCCATTTCCCCATTTTCTCTCACTTCCAATTTCATATTCCTGAGTGCTGCTTGTTTGAAAAATGACTGCAGAGAGACAAAGGGCTGCACCACAATTCAACGATGACTCCCTCCATGTTCTTGTGGAGGGAGTCGGAGGGCGCAGGGAGGTTCTGTTCCCTGGAGATGGAAGGAGGAGACCTGCTCACCAGACAAAGGCAGCCTGGCTGCAAATAGCTGAGGAGGTCAATGCAAGGTGCGTTTGTTCGCACCTGGTTGCAATGCAGGAAGAGGTTCAATGATCTCCTACGTTCAGGAAAAGTGAGTATAAAAGCACACTTCATTCTGCTGTGCCTGTCATCACATCCCTATCACTCTGCATTGCCATCCCTACTCCTGCACATCCTGACTCACCCCAACATCCCTTGCACCATCACCCGTCCATCTCTCCCTATGTACAGAATCACATCCCCATCTTACTACGCACCCCTCACACTCACCCTCAACGTTATGCAATGACAACAACTAACAACTCAAAAGGAGGCAACTTGGTATTGGCACCCCACTCCATCATAGTCTCCCTCTAAACATCTATCCTATCCATTCTTTACATTCGTTCCATCACTCTCACTAAAACTGCACTTCTTTCCCCCATTGCAGGAAAAGAGAGCCCACAATAAAAGGGAGAGGAAGAGAACAGGAGGGGAACCACTATCATTGGTTGAGCTCACCAATGCAGAGGATGCATCTGGACATTACAGGAGTAGTTGACCAGCCTGAAGTGGGGGACGGAGAGAGGGGCTCATTAGAACAACCTGGTGACAGAATTATTCTCCATACATCTTATTTAGCATTCATGAGTGAATTAATTGGGATCTGATGTCAATAGAAATTGAATGCTCCTTATCTGCATAATGAGATGTGTGCAATCTACATATCACGTGTCTAACTCTTGTCTTTACTCTCCCACAGGACCAAAAAGAGTCCTCCCCACTGTCCAGGAGGAAGAGCAGGAGGACTCCTCAGAGGATGCTGCATCTTCTGAGGGAGCAGCGTCAGCAGAAATGAGTGCACCCGGCACCAGCGCACAGTCGCACACCTCGGTGGGAATAATGTGAGATAGAGTAGTGTTGTCACCTGGTGTATCACTTGTCACAAGTGAGCAAGATCAGATGGTGGAGACAGAGAAAGCAGTGGCGAGTCCTCGTCGGAGGCCGCAAGACGTTCCTAGCTTTGCTGAGCTGCATGTAGACGCTGAGCCTCGGGGGCCATCCAGGAAGAGAGCAGTGCTGGAACTCCAGGAACAAGTGCAGGAGGCTCTGACTGGGTTAGCAATCATGGTCACTGCGAGTGTGCAGAGAATGGAGGAGTCCATTTCAAATATGAGCAACGCCATGGCGCACGCAATGGCAAATGTTGGTACCGCCATGGAAAGGATGGCAACCTCCATGGAGGACATAAATCGCCAGACTCAGAACTACATGGTTACACTTCTAAATAGATGGTCATCTATGGAGGATAAATGGGCATCTATCGAGAAGCGAAAGCAAAGGTTCATGGACGTCCTTGTTATGAGGAATCTTAGTACAGACATGGGTCCTCATGGCCCCACTGATGTGCAGCAAGGTGCTCTCCAGCTACTTGTTAGCAGAGAAGTGTGGGTGGCCCATGAGAGGGATGATGGTGGGAGGGGACATGTAAGTGGGGGCTCCTCTGCAAGTGCTCAAACATCCCCCCCCCCTTGCCAACCCCTCGGTCAGAGCCCCAGATGCATCCCCAAACACTGATGGCCGAGTCTGCCTCTGCACAGCCGCAGGAGGAGCAGACTTTGGTGGGGCCCTCACAGGCTCCACGACCCAGAGGACGATCGCCAAAGGCATCTAAGCAGGCACAGCAGGGAAGTGAGCAGCCTGCCTCTACATCTGGTGAAGCCACAGGGGTAGCACGACGTAGAAGCACATGTAAAAGAAAGCTCACATATAAATAGCCACTAGGGTAGTCACTTGGGTAATTTGCTATAAATGAATGTTAAGTTTCAGTTCTTTTATTTTGTTGTAATAAAGTAATGTTTTCTGAATGTTTGAATTCATTGCCACATGTGTGGTCACAATTTGAAGTGGCTCAGTGAAGGGTAAGGCTGCCTTTTATGTCCAGCAATGGTGGTAACAGTGCAAGGAATGAACAGATCACTGTAGAGATGCTCTATGGTGTTGAAGTGTGGTCATGGTAACCTTCATGTGCATGTGGCAGCCACATGTCTGTGCTGCATAAAGTTAGGTGAATCTGGCATGCATTAGGCCATTGCTAATGGTCATTGACAGTGCTATCAAGCGTCACTTACTCACCAATAACCAGCTCACGGATGCCCAGTTTGGGTTCCACCAGGACCACTCGGCACCCAACCTCATTGCAGCCTTGGTCCAAACATGGACAAAGGGGCTGAATTCCACAGGTGAGGTGAGAGTGACTGCCCTTGACATCAAGGCAGCATTTGACCGAGTGTGGCATCAAGGAGCCCGAGTAAAACTAAAGTCAATGGGAATCAGGGGGAAAACGCTCCACTAGCACAAAGGAAGATGGTTGTGGTGGTTGAAGGTCAATCATCACAGCCCCAGGACATCGCTGCAGGAGTTCCTCAGCGCAGTGTCCTAGGCCCAACCATCTTCAGCTGCTTCATCAATGACCTTCCCTCCAACATAAGGTCAGAAATGGGGATGCTCGCTGATGACTGCACAGTGTTCAGCACCATTCACAACTCCTCAGATAATGAAGCAGTCCATGCCCACATGCAACAAGACCTGGACGACGTTCAGGCTTGGGCTGATAAGTGGCAGGTAACATTCGTGCCACAGAAGTGCCAGGCAATGAATATCTCCAACAAGCGAGAGTCTAACCGCCTCCCCCTGGCATTCAACGGTATTACCATCTCCGAATCCCCCACCATCAACATCCTGGGGGTCACCATTGACCAGAAACTTAACTGGACCAGCCACATAAATAGAAACATATAGAAACATAGAAGATAGGAGCAGGAGTAGGCCATTCGGCCCCTCGAGCCTGCTCCGCCATTCAATGCGATCATGGCTGACCATCCAAATTCAGTACCCGGTCCCTGCTTTCTCCCCATATCCCTTGATCCCTTTAGCCTTAAGAAATATATCCAACTCCTTCTTGAATATATTTAATGTATTGGCCTCTACTGCCTTCTGTGGTAGAGAATTCCACAGGTTCACCACTCTCTGGGTGAAGAAATTCCTCCTCATCTCTGTCCTAAATGGCCTACCCCTTATCCTTAGACTGTGACCCCTGGTTCTGGACTTCCCGACCATCAGGAACATCCTGCATCTAGTCTGTCCAGTCCTGTCAGAATTTTATAAGTTTCAATGAGATCCCCTCTCATTCTTCTAAACTCCAGCGAGTACAAGCCCAATCGACCCAATCTCTCCTCATACGTCATTCCTGCCATCCCAGGTATCAGCCTGGTGAATCTTCGCTGAACTCCTTCCATGGCAAGAACATCCTTCCTCAGATAATGCGACCAAAACTGCACACAATACTCAAGATGTGGTCTCACCAAGGCCCTGTATAACTTCAGCAAGACATCCTTGTTCCTGTACTCAAACCCTTTCGCTACGAAGGCCAACATACCATTTGCCTTCTTAACCGCCTGCTGCACCTGCATGCTTACCTTCAGCGACTGGTGCACAAGGACAACCAGGTCTCATTGCACTTCCCCTTCTCCCAATCTATTGCCATTCAGATAATAATCTGCCTTCCTGTTTCTGCCACCAAAGTGGATAACCTCACATTTATCCACGTTATATTGCATCTGCCATGCTTTTGCCCAATCACCCAACCTGTCCAAATCATACTGGAGTTTCTTGGCATCCTCCTCACAGCACACATGCCCACCCAGCTTTGTGTCGTCTGCAAACTTGGAGATATTACATCTAGTTATCTTGTCTAGATCATTAATATATATTGTGAATAGCTGAGGTCCAAGGACAGATCCCTGCGGTACCCCACTAGTCACTGCCTGCCACTCGGAAAAAGACCCGTTTATTCCAACTATTTGCTTTCTGTCTGCCAACCAGTTCTCTATCCAAGTCAATACCTTGCCCCCAATCCCATGTGCCTTAGCTTTACACGCTAATCTCTTATGCGGGGCCTTATCGAAAGCCTTCTGAAAGTCCAAATACACCACATCCACTGGTTCTCCCTTATCTATTTTACCAGTTACATCCTCAAAAAATTCCAGTAGATTAGTCAAGCACGATTTACCTTTTGTAAATCCATGTTGACTTTGTCCGATCCTGTCACTGTTTTCCAAGTGCTCTGCTATTACATCTTTTATAATGGACCCTAGCATTTTCCCCACTGCCGATGTCAGGCTGTAATTCCCCGTTTTCTCTCTACCACCTTTTTTGAATAGTGCGGTAACATTAGCTACCCTCCAATCCATGGGTACTGTTCCAGATTCCATCGAATGTTGGAAGATGATCAGCAATACATCTACTATTTCTAGGGCCACTTCCTTAAGTACCCTAGGATGTAGATTATCAGGCCCTGGGGATTTATCGGCCTTCAATCCCATCAATTTCCCTAACACCATTTCCCTACAAATACTGATTTCTTTCAGTTCCTCCCTTTCATCAGACCCTATGTTCCCTGACATCTCTGGGAGGTTATTTGTGACCTCCTTTGTGAAGACAGAACCAAAATATGTATTTAATTGGTCTGCCATTTCTTTGTTCCCCATTATAAATTCCCTTGATTCTGACTGCAAGGGACCTACGCTTGACTTCACCAATCTTTTTCTCTTCACATATCTATAAAAGCTTTTACAGTCAGTTTTTATGTTCCCTGAAAGCTTACTTTCATATTCTATTTTCCCTTTCTTAATTAATCCCTTTGTCCTCCTTTGTTGAATCCTAAACTGCCCCCAATCCTCAGGTTTACTGCTTTTTCTGGCCAATTTATATGTCCTCTCCTTGGATCTTATGCTATCCCTAATTTCCCTTGTTAACCACGGTTGAGTCACCTTTTTTGTTTTATTTTTATGCCAAACTGGGATGAATAAATTCTGTAGTTCATCCATGCAGTTTTTGAATGTTTGCCATTGCCTATCCACCGTCAACCCTTGTGGTGATTATTCTTGTTTTATAAGAAGCATTGTAATTGGTTGCCTGTTTTCCTGCCTTGAGATATATGCTGTAAACTTATTGGTTAGTTGATTCCATGTGACCTGTGGTGGCCATCTTAAATTCAGTTTTCTACAGTTTGGTTGAGACTGGGTGCTCAACATGTACTTGCTGGTTTTTTAAGGTTAATAAAGCCTAGCTTTTGAAAGGCAGTCTACTCTTTATTTCAACCCTTTGAGTGACATTCCCCAATCAATCCTACCCAACTCGCACCTCAGACCATCGTAGTTTCCTTTATTTAAATTTAGGACCCTAGTCTCTGAGTCGACTACTTCATTCTCCATCTTAATGAAGAATTTGATCATATTATGATCGCTCCGACCCAAGGAGCCTCGTACAACAAGATTGCTAATTAATCCTTTCTCATTACATAATACCCAGTCTAAGATGATAATACTGTGGCAACAAGAGCAGGTCAGAGGCAAGGTATTCTGTGGCGAGTGTCTCACCTCCTGACTCCCCAAAACCTTTCCACCATCTATAAGGCACAAGTAAGGAGTGTGATGGAATACTCTCCACTTGCCTGGATGAGTGCAGCTCCAACAACACTCAAGAAGCTCGACGCCATCCAGGACAAAGCAGCCTGTTTGATTGGCGCCCCATCCACCACCTTAAACATTTACTCCCTCCACCACCGGCGTACCGTGGCTACAGTGTGTACCATCTACAAGATGCACTGCAGCAACTCACCAAGACTTCTTCGGCAGCACCTCCCAAACCCGTGACCTCTTCCACCTAGAAGGACAAGGGCAGCAGGTGCATGGGACCACCACTCCAAGTTCCCCTCCAAGTCACACACCATCCAGACTTAGAAGTATATCGCCGATCCTTCATCGTCACTGGGTCAAAATCCTAGAACTCCCTCCCTAACAACACTGTGGGAGTACCTTCACCACACGACTGCAGCGGTTCAAGAAGGCAGCTCACCACCACCTTCTCAAGGGCAATTAGGGATGGGCAATAAATACTGGCCTTGCCATGGATGCCCATATCCCATATACGATTTTTTTTTTAAAATTGCTGGCATTACAGGCAGTCGTGCTGGTCGCAATGCATCAGCCACCTCCTCCAGGTATTCCTTATCTGGGACCTCATTCTGCTCCTTCTCCTCTGAAGAGGCTGTGTGTTCTGCGCCTTGTTCCTCATGCAGTGCTAATCCTTGCTGCAGTGCGATGTTGTGCAGGGCACAGCAGACAACAATGAGTCCCGAGACCCTGGCTGGTGCGTACTGAAGGGCTCCACGAGATCTGTCCAGGCATCTGAAGCACATTTTGAGCAACCCTATTGTTTGCTCTATGAGACTTCTGGTGGAAATGTGGCTTTGATTGTAACACTCCTGAGACTTATTTGATGGCCTCCTAAACGGTGTCATTAGTCACGTCTTCAGGGGATAGCCCTTGTCTCCAGAGCGAAGAGCTGAGGAGCAGTGGACTGGCACAGGATGTAAGAGTCATGTCAGCTGCCAGGGAAGTTGGCGCACACATGCATGATGCTCTTCCTATGGTTGCACAGCACGTTAAGGGAGTGGAAGCCCTTGCGGTTGACAAATACTACTGGGTTCTGATGGGGTACCCTGATGGCCACATGTGTGCAGTCGATGGCGCCCTGCACCCGTGGGAAGCCAGCCAGATTGAAAAAGCCAAGTGCCCGCTTGGAAACACTGGCTTCATCAGTGGAAAAGTGGATGTAATTGACGGACTTGTCAAAGAGGGCATCGGTGACCTGCCTGATGTATCTGTGGGTGGCCGACTGGGAGATGCCGCTAATGTCTGCTGCTGATCCCTGGAACGAGCCTGATGCAAAGAAATTGAGGGCGCTGGTGACTTTGACAGCCACTGGTAAGGCGTGTCCACCCGCTCCTCTGGGCTGCAGGTCTTGATCAAGCATTGTGTAAACGTCTGCGACTGCCTCTTGCATAAGTTTCAGTCTCCTTTGGCACTGCTGCTCAGTCATGTTGAGGAAGCTCATCCTCTGGCTATAAACCTTGTGTTGGGGATATCTCCTGCGGCAAGGTGCAGCCCTGCGCTGATGGCCTCTGCCTTGTGCAGCATCAAGTGGTTGAGGAGAAGATTGGCGCTCTTGTTGTTGGTGCTGCTGGTGTGCCTGTTTCTGCTGCTGCTACAGCTGATCATCTTCCGATTCTGAGGATCAGGGTGAAAGTCTTAATCGTTCCCATTCTGCTGTTATATATGGCAATTGAGGATGAGATGTTAGAAGCAATCAGTCAATGGGGAGAGAGGTTATTCCAAGGAGGTGACAGTGCATATAAAGTTTACACCACACACTTACAGCCTCAATACAGATCAAATGTGTCTTCCCAGTCCTCAGCAACTTCTGACATTGGAAACTGAACAGATGTGAAAGGTTAGATTTTATACTGTGAACTGTTCAGCTCGATTGAACTGCCGACATACTTACCTGACGTGATCTCCGAACGACGTGAAACCCGTTAAAAATGTGGGAAAATATCAAAAGGCTGCCAAAATAGTATTTAATAAGCACTTAATGAGCAGTTAATTATCCTCAATGCCTCCCCCGAGTGGTGTCGGGTCTGTTCTGAAATCGCAGACCCAACACTTTGGAAACTTACGTGGAGGCGGGTTTGCAGCGGGTTCCAAACCCCCCCATCAATCAGTCCGATTTTGACAGCGGACCAGCCGCCGAACCCACCTTCTGAGCGCATGCAAAATAGTGGCCGAAACGTCTATTGGGCCTATTTTTTCCATTGACAATGTACGGGAAACTCTTTTTTATCCGGCACCGACGGGACCGGCGTGGTGCCGGTTTATCAAAAAGTCTGGATTACAGAGAGGTATTTTAAAAGGTACGAAAGCCCCGTTCACAGCCACAGATCCAGGCGTCCCTGTTGCTATGCAACAGATGCAGGAACCCCAGCCACAAGATCCAGGCATCCCTGTTGCTATGCAACAGGTACAGGAACCCCGGTTACACGGCCACAGATCCAGGAACGGCCACTAATATGAAGTAAAACTTACCTGAACCTACTCCTGAATTTTGCCAGTTAACAGAGATTTCCGGTTATTTAGGTGCCGGTAAATCGAGAGTTTCCTGTACTATCTGCTTTATCGTGAACTACACGCAACCCATTTAATCTCTAGAGGAAAGGTTCTACGAGTGTCTCTCTCTGCCGACCCCTACCCAAAGATAAAGTGAACAAAGCTCTAAAACATCAATTCAAACTCATAATTCACATTACTGATGCTTGACAAGCTGCCTTCCTTGACAGAACATGTCCATGGTCCAAGCAGCCAAGAACAATAATGTTCCACAAAGCATTCAATAATCAGTAATTCAATAATTGGTTAAACTGGGAGTCTATTCCACATTACAATGATGCACAGAGGAAAAATATTTATTATGGTTCATCCATGGATATATTTGTATGTAAAGCAACCCTATAGATTACATGTTGCACAGTTCCAATCTCCACATTGAGATTCTCAAAGTGAATATAATGGAATTCCCAATTTAGTTTTTTTCCCCCACAGCACTTTCCAGCAAACTAAAAGAATATTGAAGTTTATAGAGCTGCACAGAAAATGTGGGGGAGAAGGGTGGTAAGGAGATGTAGAAGTGAGAAACCGAGGGCAAACAGAGAACACAGAGAGAAATAGGCGAGAAATAGGGGAGAAAGGAGAGGGATGGAAAGGAGAAGTAGAAGAGAAGCAAAGAAAGCAAGGACAATGTAGGAGAAATGCCCTAAATTTATCTTCAAAATCGAGTCAATAGTCAGACTGAATGCTAGGAAATGAAAGGGCTAAATATAATTATAATGAAACCATGAGAAATTATAGAAACAAAACATTCTTTACCAGGGATAGAAAACAAGTCATCAAGACCACAAGCCAACAGTTGGCTCGTTAGGGGGATCTGTCCGAGACCCTTTGTTAGCAAAGACCTGAGAAGCTAGCGAGTAAATGAACAACCTGGCACATTTAGATGCTAGTAATTAATTGACTTGGAGGTCATCAAGGATACCAACATGCCTGAATGAGGTACGATAGCAAAATACCGCGGATGCTGGAAATCCGAAATAACAACAGAAAATGCTGGAAAAACTCATCAGGCCAGGCAACATCCGTGGAGAGAGAAATAGAGTCAACGTTTCAGGTCGAAACCCTCGTTGCCTGAATGAGGTAATTGACATCAATAGGGTTGAACTTGTTAAAACACCTGTCACTTAGATTGGTCACTGAATTGCAGAGATTTCTTTGGACATTAAGAATATACAAAATGGTGTTTTTGACACTAAAGTCAGTCCATAGTTCAGTTCTATTTCTTCTAGTTGTTCTTATGATAATCTTTGTAGTAGAACGTGTAGGAGTTCTTTGTCTAGTGTATGAAGAAGGGTGTCTCCATAAAATTGGAAAAGTGCATCTCTGACAGAGGGAGAGAAAAGATACAGAAGTTAAGATTGTACGGCTATACTGACCAGATACAGGCAGATATAAATGTGGCACTTAGATGTACAAGTTTCCTGAGTTCAAGGGAGGTGTGATTTAAGCCAGCTGGTCCAGATACAGCTACCAACATGGAAGGTAAATTTACCCAGTCGCAGAGGATCCAAAAGTGCATCATTGACATCTCAAGGCTAACACCATCCTCCCAGAGGAAGGCAAGGCAACCAGTTCATCCACGCCAGCTCATAAGGACGTGGTTGTAAACGTTCTAGAAACATTGCTAACTACAACCATATCGATTCAAATTGTACTCACTACTTTGCAAAATGTTTTGTATTTCAGTTCTCTGCTTAGTCCCAAATAAATTTATTATGGTCTGTCTATCTGAGTTTATTAAATGTCATTCAGAAGTAAATGTTATAGTGCAGAATGAAACTTCATTTAATTCAGTACACAGATTACTGTAAGTCAGGGTAAATGTTAACACATGGGTTACATAACTTTACAAGGACAGATTGTATAAAAAGTATAGTTTCATAGTGGGCGAGATCCACTTAAGGGAACTTCTGCAAAACCGTTGAAAGACAAAACAGTTCTATTGAAAACTTAAAATTACAATTGTAAGTATTGGAAATACTTAGGGCACCTGTAATAATTCTCAATATACACATTTGGTTAAAAAAGCATCTTGAAAAAAATTTCCACCATCAGAACCCATTTAAAAATAATCAAATCAGTTGAAAATAAATAGTTTACCAATTTTGGTTTGTATTCAGGACTCTGTTTTGGGGGCCGTGGCTGGGAGGAATTACTGTACCATAGTGTGAGTGACCAATGGTAAAGAACGTTCTGTTCGAATGATCAGATTGTTGAAGCAGTCTGTGAAATTGACTATTTAATGATGCTCATGCACATGCCTTACACTGCCAGGCTCAACAAGTCCTCCAAGCTAGGTCCCCTGTTGGCATTAGCGTGAGTTGCATTTTTTTCCCCCTCTTTATAAAACGGTGAATCTTCTGACTTACAGTGAGCAGCATCATAGAAGAGTCACTTGAATATATAAAAATTATGGGAACATCTGTCACACTTCAGACATCATAGTTAGAAACCAAATCTCAAAACGCCAAAAGTATAAAAAGAGAAAAAAAGAATCATCATTTCATGCTAAAGTCAATTGCAGGTTAATTTCTGTGGGTGAAGGGGTTTTGCAGATTAACCTGGAGCCAGAAATTTACAAGCATCTGACAATTGCAAACATCCTTCACTAACAAAAATTAAACTGTAATTGACCACAATCCCACTGGGAATACTTGAGCAATGACCTTAAAGGGACAGGCCAGATTAACTGTCAAACGTCAGAATTTGTTTCATTTGTTCATGGGATGTGGGCATCGCTGGCAAGGCCAGCATTTATTGCCCATCCCTAATTGCCCTTGAGAAGGTGGTGGTGAGCCGCCTTATTGAACCGCTGCAGTCCGTGTGGTGGAGGTAGTCCCGCAGTGCTGTTAGGGAGGGAGTTCCAGGATTTTGACCCAGCAACAATGAAGGAACGGCGATAAATTTCCAAGTCAGGATGGTGTGTGACTTGGAGGGAAATTTGGAGGTGGTGGTGTTCCCATGCACCTGCTGCCCTTGTCGTTCTAGGTGGTAGAGGTTGCGGGTTTGGGAAGTGCTGTTGAAGAAGCCTTGGCAAGTTGATATAGATGGTACACACTGCAGCCACGGTGCGCTGATGGTGGAGGGAGTGAATGTTTAAGATGTTGGATGGGGTGCCAATCAAATGGGCTACTTTGTCCTGGATGGTGTTGTGCTTCTTGAGTGTTGTTGGAGCTGCACTCATCCAGGCAAGTGGAGAGTATTCCATCACACTCCTGACTTGTGCCTTGTAGATGGTGGAAAGGCTTTGGGGAGTCAGGAGGTGAGTCACTCACCACAGAATACCCAGTCTCTGTCCTGCTCTTGTAGCCACAGTATTTATGTGGCTGGTCCAGTTATGTTTCTGGTCAATGGTGACCCCCCAGGATGTTGATGGTGGGGGATTCGGTGATGGTAATGCCGTTGAATGTCAAGGGGCGGTGGTTAGATTCTCTCTTGTTGGAGATAGTCATTACCTGGCACTTGTGTGGCACGAATGTTACTTGCCACTTATGAGCCCAAGCTTGAATGTTGTCCAGGTCTTGCTGTTTCCAAGGCTGTAACGAGGTCTGGAGCCAAGTGGTCCTGGTGGAACCCAAACTGAGCATCAGTGAGCCGGTTGTTGGTGAGTAAGTGCCTCTTGACAGCACTGTCGAGGACACCTTCCAGCACTTTGCTGATGATTGAGAGAAGGCTGGTGGAGTGGTAATTGTATTTGCCCTGCTTTTTGTGGACAGGTCATACCTGGGCAATTTTGCACATTGTCGGGTAGATACCAGTGTTGTAACTATATTGGAATAGCTTGGCTAGGGGCACGGCTAGTTATGGAGCACAAGTCTTCAGCACGACAGCCGATATGTAGTCAGGGCCCACAGCCTTTGTTGTATCCAGTGCACTCAGCTATTCCTTGATGTCAAGTGGAGTAACTCGAATTGGCTGAAGACTGGCTTCTGTGATGGTGGGGACCTCAAGAGGAGGCCGAGATGGATCATCCACTTGGCACCTCTGGCTGAAGATGGTTGCAAACGCTTTAGCCTTGTCTTTTGCACTCATGTGCTGGGCTCTGTAAAGTATGTGTCTATACTTAATCCAATAATGAAGAGACAGCTTGGAAGATTCAACGTAGGTCTTTACTTAATACCAACAGGCGGGAACTGAGGGGAGATCAGTGCCCACAGTACTATTTATACCCCTATGGCCAGGAGTGGTACTACAGTATCACTACGCCCTACAAAGTAGTGCTGCCCTGGCCATAGGTTTAAAGTAACATACATATTACATACACAACATTCCTCCCCTTTTAATTAAAACGTACCCGTGCAATTAAGTCAACAGATGCACCATAACTAGGGCTAATAACATTTGGTAACACAACATACATAACATATTTACATCAGAGTTGTCTACCTATATATATATATAAAAAGAAACATGTTATAGATTCAGTCTCTGAGGAGGCCTCCTGTCTCGACTAGGATAACGTCTTTCTCTAGTTGGTCTCGGTGTAGGCGGCGGTACTTCCGTCACCACTTCATCGCTGGAGTCATCGGTGTCTGATGGCACATCCTGTGCCGTGGAGCTCACTGGAGTGATGAACTCCTCACAATCCTGAGACCTCTGTAACGACGAGCTGGGCCGTGATTCCGCTGGAACAATGTGCTGAGACGTTTGAGATAGTGAATCAGTTGGGTTTCTGGACTCCACAAGTTGATCAGCATGTCGTCTGATTATGCCGTCCCCTGTATCCACTGTGTACATCAAAGGTCCCTGGCGGGCCTTTATCGTACCAGACCGCCACTTTTCATTTCTATAATCACGGGCCAACACTTGCTGCCCCACCTCGAAGCTCCGTGTCTGTCTGTCAGGAGCCCTACGAAATACTCGGTTTTCCACATCTCTCCGGATGTTTGGTCTGAGCAATTCAAGGCGAGACCTTAACCTTCTATTAAACAACATGACGGCGGGGGCCTGGTTGGTCACCGTATGTGCAGCATTACGGTACGCGAATAGGAAATTGTCCACCTTGTGTTGTAGTGGCAACCTTTCCTCCCCCATCGCCTTGATGGCCTTTTTAAAAGTCTGTACAAATCGCTCTGCCAGCCCATTTGTAGCCGGATGATATGGTGCGGACATATAATGTCGCACTCCATTCCTTTTTAGGAATGCTTGAAATTCTTCTGCCACAAATTGTGGCCCATTGTCCGAACAGACTTGCTCGGGCACCCCGTTTCGGGCAAAAATGGTCCTTAAGACTGCGACCGTCTTTTCGGCTGTCGTTGATGACATCTTTATGACCTTTAGGCTCTGCTTTTGTGCCTTCCTGTGACTCGTCTGAGCTACTGTCAGATATCTTATGTATTTTTGTCCTTGCCTTGGTACTGCTCGGATTGCCCCCACTATTGGGTTTCGTACCCGACCGACAAACTTTCGCTATATGCCCCTTTTTCCCACACTGCCGGCATATTTCATCACGAAACCAACAATTACTTTGGTCGTGGGTGGTTTTGCCACAACGGTAGCATTTACCTTTGTGAAATGTCACCTCATGGGTGTCATAGCCGGTTGTGTTTTGTCGTATTTGAGCAGCACCCTGTGCTGCTGCTTCATGGTCCGATGCTATTTCAATCGCCTGATCTAGGCTGAGCTGTTTCTTGGCTAGCAACCGTTTTCGTGTACTCTCATTTAACATGCCACAGACAAATCTGTCTCTGATCGCGTCCGCCAATATGGCTCCAAACTGGCAATGTTTGGACAACCTTCTGAGCTCAGCTAAATAGGCTGCCTGCGACTCATCATTCCTTTGGTCGCGTCTGTAAAAGCAGTACCTTTCCGCTATAAATGGTGGCTTAGGGTTTAAATGTTCCCTTAACGTATCAACAATTTGGGCATATGTTTTGTCTGCTGGCTTTTCTGGAGTAAGAAGATTCCTCAGCAGACCGTATGTTTTTGCCCCATAAAATTTAATAAGGTTGCTGCCTTTTCGTCGTCTTTCACCTTGTTTACTATGCAATAAAGTTCATGCCTTTCGACATATGCATCCCATTCTTCTTTGTCCTCAACAAATTCTGACAACCAAGCTTCTTTAGACATTTTAAAACTGCTGCAGAGGTTTTCCCACCTTTTTCCACTAGATGGCGCTGTTTTTTTTTAAACTGCTGAAGAGAAAAACTTTTCCCCTTTGTCCACTAGATGGCGCTGTTTTTTTTTTAAACTGCTGAAGAGAAAAACTTTTCCCCTTTGTCCACTAGATGCCGCTTTTCCCGCCTTTTTTTTCTCTGCTGTCAACGACCTCTCTCCAGCTTCGTTATTTTTGGCCCTTGCAGCTCCTGTTATTGCCACCGCCGCTATTACAACGACCTTCCCCTCTCGTGGCTCCGTTTGTTCCCCAGATCGCCTGCCCGTTCTGGCCCTTGCAGATCACGTTCCCCGGGAAGGATTGCAGTTTACCTGACCCTGGGTGGACTTTTGCCCCGTGGCTGGAGCGCCCGTTCAGCCTCTTCTCTCAGCTGCCGCAGCCTCCGCTGGAAACCTCTCTCTCTCGCTCCATTGCTGCCGCTCCTCTCGAACCCGGAGTGCTGGGCGGCCTCCTTCGGTCGACGCTGGACTTTGCAGGCTGGCTGGTAAGAAGCCTCTCTCTCCTTCTCTCTCCGTACTGCTACCGATCCTTTGTTGCACCGTGTACTGGTGAGTTCGAATGTTACTCGTCGCCAGTGTAAAGTATGTGTCTATACTTAATCCAATAATGAAGAGACAGCTTGGAAGATTCAACGTAGGTCTTTACTTAATACCAACAGGCGGGAACTGAGGGGAGATCAGTACCCACAGTACTATTTATACCCCTATGGCCAGGAGTGGTACTACGGTATCACTACGCCCTACAAAGTAGTGCTGCCCTGGCCATAGGTTTAAAGTAACATACATATTACATACACAACAGGCTCCACCGCCATTAAGGATGGGATGTTCATGGAGCCTCCTTCTCCCGTTAGTTGTTTAATTGTCCACCACCATTCACAACTGGATGTGGCAGGACTGCAGAGCTTTGATCTGATCCGTTGGTTGTGGGATCGTTTAGCTCTGTCTTTTTAGGTACTATTGTTGCTGCTCCTGGTATGCTCTTCTACACTCCTCATTGAACCAGGATTGGTCCCCTGGCTGCTTCATCAATTACCTTCCCTGATGAATCTGCGACAGGTAGATTGGTGAGGACGCGGTCAAGTAGTTTTTTCCCTCGTGTTGGTTCTCTCTCCACCTGCTGCAGGCCCAGTATGGCAGCTCTGTCCTTGAGGACTCAGCCAGCTCAGTCAGTAGTGGTGCTACTGAGCCACTCTTGGTGATGGACATTTAAGTCCCCCACCCAGAGTACATTCTGTGCCCTTGCTACCCTCAGTGTTTCTTCCAAGTGGTGTTCAACATGGAGGAGTAATAATTCAGCTGAGGGAAGGTGGTAGGTGGTGATCAACAGGAGGTTTCCTTGCCCATGTTTGACCTGATGCCATGAGACTTCATGGGGTCTGGAGTCAATGTTGAGGACTCCCAGGACCACTCCCTCCCAACTGTATACTTCTGTGCTGTCTCCTCTGGAGGGTCTGTCCGGCTGGTGGGACAGGACATACCCAGGGTTGGTGATGGAGGAGTCTGGGATGTTAGCTGAAAGGTATGTTAGTATAATTATGTCAGGCTGTTGCTTGACTAGCCTGTGGGACAGCTCTCCCAATTTTGGCACAAGTCCCCAGATGCTAGTGAGGAGGACTTTGCAGAGTTGACTGGGCTGGGTGTGCCTTAGTCGTGCCTGGTGCCAAGGTCGATGCTGGGTGGTCCTTCTGGTTTTATTCTCGGTATACTTCTTTGTAGTGGTTTCATACAACTGAGTGGCTTGCTAGGCCATGTCAGAGAGCAGTTAAGAGTCAACCACATTGCTGTGGGCCTGGAGTCACTTATAGGGCAGACCAGATAAAGACGGCAGATTTCCTTCCTTAAAGGACATTAGTGAACCAGGTGGGTTTTTAATGACAATCCAGTAGCTGCATGGTCACCATTACTGATACTAGCTTTTTATTCCAGATTTATTTAATAACTGAATTTAAATTCCCCAGCTGCCGTGGGATTTCAACTCTTGTCTCCAGACCTTTAGTCTGGATTACAAGGACAGTAACATAACCACTGAATCATGCTGCAGACCACCTGAAAGCAATGTTATGGGAGATTAACTATATATATGAAAGATCTTGCATTTGCGCTCACTTCATGTTGTGTAACACTTACTTGCTGTAACATCACACCGTTGCCATCATACTTTCACCATCACACATTTTTTACTTGGCTCAAGATAAAACAGCAGCAGGTCAGAACTGAAGAGAGAATGGACAGATGAAGCAAAGATATGATTCCCTGATTGGGAGCTCCTGGTGAGAAGCAGCACTCAGGGGACTGGGCTGGGAGATCGCAGCTCCGCAGTGCCTCATTTTCTGTCCTGCCAGCGCACCCGGCAAATGCCGCTCCTCCTTGAGAGAGCCTGATCGAGGAATCAGCGCTCAAAATTGAGGAAAATGGCTAGAAAGCTACTGTAAGAATATCGATATGTTTTTACATTACTTTTATTTCTAACAAAGACAGAACACTACTGTAGACAGTATTGCTTTAAATCATTTTCTCAAAAAGCGTGTATTTTCCCTTCAATGATGCTGATAACATTAGAGAAGGATGAATTTCAGGATCAAGGACATTGTAGTGTAAAGATAGGCACTTATAAATAAATAAGCTAGGTGGAAATATTGAACTTAAATCATTATTAAGATTGAAACACATAATGGGGGAAAAATTCGGTTGCTTTGCGCCTCCCGTTAGTGCCCTAAGAGGGCGCTAACAGAGTGCAAAGCAACTAGCGCCCGGGCAGACATTTTGCGATGGCGCTAAACACTACTGCCACGATCTCCTGCGCCCGCAGATCGTGACGTCAGTCGAGCGTACAACGCCCCGGACCGGATATTGAGTGGCGCCCCCTGCCTTTCCGTCTGCCGCTAGCAACGACAGGTTGAGGGGAGTGTTTTGCAGTCGGGGAGGGACTGGAGGAGCGCTATTTAAAGGCGGCCGCTTCCTGCCTTTTTTTGTCGGCGACATTTTTGCACCACGCATTCTGAATAAGAGAGACTCCTGGAGAGATTCAACGCTGTGTGAAGGAGTTTTGGGTGACTGAGCTGCACTTTGCAGGTTCATTTTGATTTGACCTTCCTTGCATCGATTTAGAAGAGACTATGGGGGCTGCACTCTGAGCTCTTTCCCTGGGCCTCTCCATTGTTCTTTCCAGCAGAATTGATGTACAGGTCTCTCCAGGCCGTGATTCAAGGCTGCAATGAGCAGGGTGTGGATGGAGAGCAAGATCGACCCTCCCCTTTAAGAACTGGCCAGCGCCAGTGTGTCTGTGTTCCATTGCTAACTGACATCACATGAGCTTCGCCAGCGCTCTGAAGTAGCGTCTCGCTCCTCGGTGTTAGTGCCTTAAGAGATGTGTGTAGCACCTGATTTAGCGCTCCAATCACCTCCAAGGGTGATAGAAGCCAAGTTTGCAGTCAGAGGTGATAATTGGCGCCAGGCGCTAAACTTTGCGCCCAGCCAATAATTGCGCCACAAACGGGGCGATACCGAATTTCTCCCCCATAAGCTTTTAAAACACAGGCTTTTCATCACAGCAGGGGGGGTATCAGGAGATTGCTGCAATATAAAAAGCAATCTGTTGCTGTAAGAGCATGCATCAAAGATTGTTTGCAACAAAGCTATGGCTCGGGGCAAGCAATGATAGGAAGTAACTGTATGGTGTGAAAAGGCATGGGGCCTCTCATCTCTGTTTGGCATTCAGCTCGAAAAACTGGGTGGTCATAAAACATCAGGTAGTATTGCATCCAGCAGGAAGAAGACTATAAAGAAAATGGTTTAAAAAGAGATGCCATGTTTTTACTTAGTTAGAAAGAAAGAGACCTTTTGCTACCTTCATGATTTGGTGGCGTTAACAGGCTTGGATAAATCATCAACATAATTCCTCATTAAAGTCCACGCACGTAAGTGTCAAACGTGAGCCTAATGTGAGCTCCTCTATATGGGTGCTTAGGGTTAATGTTTTGTCAATCATAATGAAATAAATTATCAGACATATTACTGTCTCTAGCTGTATGAATCTGTTTAATGGGTAAAGGACTTATCCAACAGCTACCAATGAGAAACTACTAAAGATTTATGAAAACAGCTAATCCTGAAGTATCAGTAGAGTAAGATTGAATCATTCAAAAGATTATTTGAAAAATAATCTCATCCACCATTTTTTTCAGTAACTGAAGTTTCTATAGTCCAAATTAATACCTGTTAACATTTAAAAAAATGAAATACTATTTCATGGTAACATGATTAAACTTAACTATAAAGTTTCATTTGTGATTTCAAGTACAGTTGAAGGAGATGGTTTGTAGTGGAGAAAAGAAGCCGATGGATGATCCTAGAATCATGGGCAGTTTTGGAAAAGGAGCATGAGGCCCAGTAGAGCTTACTGTGGTCTAGTAGATCTGGCAATGGATGGCTAAACCAGTTGTGTACTAGATATGCTCATCTGTGTCCCTTGGATTTGAAGGAGTGACGATGCGCCCATACCAGGCAGAATGATGGAAATGGGTGACAGCAAAGATTTTGCTGGGAACAAGGGCACCATAGGTGGAGGTGATGGAATGGTAAGAGCTCTAGGGGAAAAATTCATCCCCTTAATGCCTCCCATTAGCGGCAGCAGATGGTGCTAACAGGGTGCTAGAGCAGTATCACTGGGGCGAGGCGATTCCAGCGCCACACACCAAATCCCGCCCCCCTGTAGCATCACCAGTAAGAGTTATCACCAGGAACGTCAATGCCAGGTGGATCGTGACATCAGTGAGTGTGCAACGCTCACTGACCGCCTTATCTGCTAAATTGATTGTCACCATCTACCTCAGCGACTGGAGTAAACACCGACATGGAGAGCTGGAGTGAAGCACCAGGAAGCCGGCTCCAGGGATGTTATTTAAAGGGATCATCAGTAATGACTCGCAACTGTCAGGTTAGTGCAGTTTAAATGGTTTCTTGTCAGTTTCACATACTCCAAACATTTCATTCAGTAATTTCAAGGTTCTTTTGTATCAGGAGTGTTGTGGCAACTAAAAAGTAGCAACATTTATTCTTCAAAAAATCAAACTGTTACACTTGGTAACATTAATGGGGGCTGTACTGGCAGCTGATCTCGCACTCCAGAATCTATGGCAGAGGGTGCGGAGGCAGTGGGAAAGACTGGAACATGTTCCCAGAGGGAGGAGGAGGGCCATCAGGGCTCTCAACCCTCCGAGGGTATTCCGAGAGCAGTTCTCCTACCTCCAATTAAGTGAGCTGCAGTGTATTAGAAGGTTCCGCTTCACCAAGGAGGTGGTCACAGAACTCTGCCACCTCCTGCAACCAGACATCCAGCCTCAGACCAGTATGACCATGGCTCTCCCAGTGGCAGTCAAGGTGACCATCGCCCTCAATTTCTTCGCCAGCAGATCCTTCCAATCTGCAACAGGAGACATAGCTAACATTTCGCAGCTCACCATCCATCGCTGCATCTGGGAGGTCACAGAGGCTCTCTATAGTGGGAGAAGGGACTATATTTCCTTCCCCATCACCAGAGAGAAGCAGGACGAGCGTACATGTGGACTTGCCAGGATAGCGGGATTCCCCATGGTGCAGGGCACCATTAACTGCACCCACATGGCATTGCGGGCACTGCATAACAATCCCAAGCTCTTCCGTAACTACAAAGGCTACCACTCATTTAATGTCCAGTTGGTGTGCGACCACAGACAGCGAATCCTCAATGTGAATGCCTGCTATCCTGGCAGCAGCCATGATTCCTTCATCCTGTGCCAACACTCTTCCAGCCACCACGTCAAGCTCATGGCTGGCTGCTCGGAGACAAGGGCTATCGCTCTCCACCTGGCTCATCACTCCCCTCCGCAAACCCAACACTCCTGCCCAGCACTCATATAATAAAGGCCATGCTGCCACCAGGAACATCATCGAGCAAACCATCAGCCTGCTGAAGCAACCATTCCGCTGCCTTGACCGCTCGGGAGAAGTCCTCCAGTACTCGGCAGAACGGGTGACCCATTTCGCAGTGGTCTGCTGCATGCTCCACAACTTGGCCATCATGAGGGCCCAGCCATTGCCACCAGGGATTGCGGGGCCACCTCAGGAGGAGGAAGAGGGAGAGGAGGAGGAGGAGGAGGAGGAGGAGGAGGAGGAGGAGGAGGAAGACGAAGAGGAGGAGTAGGGGGAGGAGGAGGAACAGGATCAAGGGAGGAGACAGCCACTCAATTGGCCTTCTGGAAGGGCAGTCCGTGATCGCCACATCAGACTGCGCTTCCAATAAATTAAACCCCAGATCCCCATTGCTCACCACATCCATATCATTCTATTCCTGTCACAGGCCATATCACAGCACAAAGCTGAAATGAGACACATGACAAAAGAATCCAAACTGAATTAATGAATTTATCAAAATCAGTGTACACATATTTACAACAAAAATATTAACTATTCACCCTTGTGCAATCACTTAGTGCCTCTTGTTACTGTGTCTTTGTCTGCTCTAGTGCTACTACAAAGTGTTGGCCCAATGGCTGCAGCAGGGCTGAGTGTCCATGTGGGAGACTTCAGATGGCCTTGCAGAATGCCCTCAACCAGCTCTGGACCTGGAAGGCCCGGCTATAGACTGCGCCACCTCAGCATGGACGGCAGGCAGTGACAAGGGCAATGGCGGAGTGGCAGTAGTGGGAGCAGGACTGCTGTCATCCTGAGAGAGGACAACAGGTTCTTGCTCTACTGACCCAATGCCACTCCGGGGCAGCACCTCAGCCTGCTGTGACACCGTGAAAGTCCCGGTCGACGATGGTAGACCCAGCCACGATGGCAGCAGTCAGAGCTTGCGTGGCATCAAGCTGAGACTGCATGAGAGCAGTCTGAGATTGGATGCCACCAAGCATAGGCTGCATTACAGCACTAAGACATTGCGTCACTTCCGCCTGTGCTGCAATGGAAGCTGCCAGATCACCCATCACACGCGGCATCAGGTCTGGGTCACCACGGTCACTGTGGGCGTCTACCATTCTTTGCAGACTGGAAATGACGGACTCCATGGTGTGCGCAGAGCCTTGTGCAGTGTTGGAGGCGGACTCCTCCACACTCCTTATCATTGCCAAAAGGCTCTCGGGGACCCTTGCCATTGCACCTATCATCTCCGTGTGGATGCCCATCACCCTTCTTCTAAAGGCCTCCCCATCGAGGTCCTCATCTGAGTCCTGTGCAGCAGAACTCGCGAGCGAACTCACCCTCCGGGGAGCTATCCTTTCCCCCTGGCCTTGCTGCAGTCCACTCATCCCCTGTGCTTCATCCTGTGCAGATCCTGCTACTATACTAGCCTCTAAAGAACGCGTAGTGCCAGTATCTGAGCTGGTGTCTGCGGGTGAGACATGCAGTGACGCGGTGTGTTCTTCCTCCTCCTCTTCTCCCGCCTCACTCTCTACCGTGTCCTCAGGGACAGGCTGCTCAGGTGCTTGTTGATTATCTGAAAGCATAAAGGCACAAGAGTCGGATTAAGGTGAGGGGAGGGGGGCAGGGAGGGAGAAATGCATGCACACAGCATGATTAGTTGGAAAGTGCAAAACGCTTGTGGGGTGAGGGAGAAGTGGGATGTGAGAAGAAGGAGTAGGGATGAACATACCGTTGTTGTCCCCAAGGGGTCAACGTCACCAGTGACCACGGCGCCCACCACCTGGTGCCCAATATTCAGCTGCACTCAATTCTCCAGCGCAGACGGGTTGGGTGTCGGCTTGGCCTGCAAGAGAAAGGAAAATGTGTGAGTGAGTGTAGAGCAATGTGTTTGGGTGATGCGCCTGCCATAGTTGAATAGCTATCATTGTGTGCAAGGTGTGAGATGTGGGTGTGAGTGTTGGTAGGTAGAGATTGTTGGTGGGTGAGTGCTGGGGGTGTGGTGCTTTGGGTAGTGTGTGAAGATTGTGGCTCAGATGGTGGTATGTAGCATTTGTTGAAGCATTCACTCACCTTGACCACCCGAGTGAGGTCGTTAAATTTCTTCCTGCACTGTGTGTGGGTCCTGGGGACCACAGTGCTGCCCGAGACGTGCTCCACTACCTCCCTCCACATGGTGCCGAAGACTTGTGCCGAGGGCCTCCTGCCACTTGCCGGGTAGAGCACCGCCCTCTATCTCTCCACAGCGAACGCCAATGCCGCCAATGCTTCATTGCAGAATCTGTGGGCTCTCTCCCTGGCCCCTGGCCCCTGCTCCCGCTCCTGGCTCCTGGTTCCTGGCTCCTGGCTCCGCCTCCGCCTCCGCCTCCGCCTCCTGCTCCTGCTCCTGCTCCTGCTCCTGCTTGCTGAGGCAGCTGTACAGCCAGCAATGCTGAGAATGAGGCGCTGCAGCATCACTGAACCTCCCCTTTAAGTAGTGAACAAAGCCTCTGGCAATCCTGACTTGTGATTAGACTGCACTTGATATTGGTCCACCCTTTAAGTCTAATGCCAATGAGCTCGGGTTTTAAGACTTGATTGAGGACTCCAATCATTTTATTGAGCAGCACAAATTTTGCGTGCAGTCTAAAGCATTTGTGCCTGGCGCTAATTCTCCAACTTTTCTACTGACACCGCCCATTCCTGGGCTATAATGAATTTCTAGCCCCTGGTCTCCATATTATAAAAAGGATATAGAGGCATTGGAGAAGGTGTAAAAAAGATTTACATGGATATCAGAACTTTGAGGTTATACCTATCAGGAAAGATTGAATAGGCTGGGGCTCTTTCCTCTAGAAAATAGAAGGCTGAGGGGTGACCTGATAGATGTCTTTAAAATTGTGAAAGGGTTTGATAAGGTAGGGCATAGGGAAGATATTTCCACCTGTGGGGGAGATCAAAACTAGGTGTTATAAATATAAGATAGTCATTAATAAATCCAATAGGGAATTCAGGAAAAACTTCTTTACCCAGAGAGTTGTTAAAATGTGGAACTCGCTACCACAAGGAGTAGTTGAGGCAAATAGTATAGATGCATTTAAGGAGAGGCTAGATAAGCGCATGAGGGAGAAAGGAATAGAAGGAGGAATAGAAGGTATGTTGATAGGGTTAGATGAAGAGAGGTGGGAGGAGGCTCGTGGAGAACATAAACACTGGCATTGACCCGTTAGGCTGAATTCCCTGTTTCTGTGTTGTACATTCTATGTAATAGAGAAAATTTATAGCTGCAGAGATATCATGGTGATTGGAGGGCCAAATGCTGGGTGGTTGGGAGCTTGAAAGTGCAGGTGTGAATGATGTGGTGTATTATTTTAGAGGTTGACACAGAAGAAAATGGAGCTTGAAGGCATGGGGGGGTGTGGGTGGTGAGAGATAGAGAGAAGTGGTCGGAGATGGCCTCGTCAGTGATCAAGGCCTTGGGAATAGAGATGCCATGGGAGATGGGGTGCCTGTGAATATGGGTAGGAGAGTTTATATGAAGGGAGAAGTTTAAGGTGGACAGAAGGGTAATGAATTCAGCAGAGAAAGTGCAATATCTTGGGGAGAAACTGCCAATGGCGCTTGGGGAGGATGGTAGACAATGAGGATTTCAAAGGAGAGGTGAGATGGGTGAATCAGGGTGAAGTGCCAGAAGCTTAGGAGGAGGGACCAAGGTGTGACTTGGCGATAAGGGCTGTATTGCCACCATGGCAGTTTAGAGGGCAGCTGGTGGAAAATATAGTCTGGTGGGGAGGTTTTGGCAAGCGGCAAGGTGTGAGCCAAGCTTCGGTCAAAGCCAGGATAGCCATTCAGTCATTTACAATATGTTTGTGGACAGCAAGGACTTTGTGAGTGAATGAACATTCTGGAGGGAAATGCAGAGAGGGGTGGTGATTGGTGGTCCACCGACAGAGTCCAAGGAGGAAGTGGCGGGTGGGGTGCGTAGTATGGGAAGGAGGTCCGTGTGGTTCCCCACCACCCAGTGGCATGCTGGGTCAGAAGGTAGGTGAGAGAGAAGAATGAGGTAGATGAAGTTGCTACTCATAAGGAGACAGTGATGGGCCTTTTGGAGAATGCTGAGAGAGGCACTGAGGGTAGCTGTGGGCTTATTTAAGGGCGACATAGGGTTGAAGGAGGTTGCAGAGGTAGGCTGAAGTTATGCCAAGGATGTATTTAGGAACTTAGGAACAGGAGTAGGCCATTCAGCCCCTCGAGCCTGTTACGCCATTCAATTAGATCATGGCTGATCTGTATCTTAACTCCATCTACCCGCCTTGGTTCTGTAATCCTTAATACCCTTGCCAAACAAAAATCTATCAATCTCAGTTTTGAAATTTTCAATTGACCTAGCCTCAACAGCCTTTTGGGTGAGAGAGTTCCAGATTTCCACTACCGTTTGTATGATGAAGTGCATTGTGACATTACCCCTGAATGGCCTAGCTCTAATTTCAAGGTTATGACCCCTTGTTCTTGTAGTGTATGTGCCTTTAAGAGCTGTAATGCCGGTAATGGCCACTCGGGTTATATAAGCCTGTATATTGTGTATATCCGTTAGAACCCCCCCCAGACTTTGCTTAGTAAACACCTATGAACCAACTCCTGTCTTCAGTGTCTTTATCAACACACGGACACTACAGTGGCGACGAAGTGGAAACGGACTTACCTGCAATTCGGCAGCACCTCCAGGACATCGATTCCTCGGGCGTCCAGAAGACTCAAGAAAGTGAGAGAAGCTGTGGTTTCACCAGCTGGCCAAGCTGGTGGCAGGTACTGCGCTAATCCTTCCTGGGCGTCAGGCTGGGGCTCCAGCGGCTGGCTCTACAGCTGAGACAGGCAGCGAAATCGGAGGCAAGCAATAACGGACTGGGAGGGAGCACTCGGGAGACGGCCGGCGCGGCAAGCAGGTCAGCGTTCAGACCTGCAGAGAAAGTCCGGCGGGAACGAGTCTCCAACTGTAAACAAATAATTTTTTTTTTAAAAACAAAGAACGGAAACCGCGGGAAACAGCGTTGTCATCGGCAGCAGCGGCGGGAAAGCGTGGGAAGCGCCATATCTTTGCTGCTGAAAAGAAAGAAAAGCGCGGGAAGCGCCATATCTTTTCTGAAATGCCTAAGTCTGGCAATATTGATGCTTTTGATAGCGAAATAGAGGATTGGACCACATACGTGGAAAGAGTAGAGGTATATTGCACTGCAAATGGAATAGAAGATGAAAAAAAAGCTTCAGTACTGCTGAACCTAATGGGCGCAAAGGCATACGGGCTGTTACAAAATTTAATCACTCCAGCCAAACCAAAGGACAAGAATTTTAAAGAAATTGTTGATACCCTGCAGGAGCACTTAAACCCAACACCGCTGCTGATAGCGGAATGATTCAAATTCTTCAAGAGAAATCAACACAAGAATGAAAGTAACGCTGATTACCTAACCGAATTAAGAAAGCTATCAAAGTACTGCCAATTCGGGGCAGGACTAGCAGATTATCTTCGAGACAAATTCGTTTGCGGTCTCTTAAGTGAAGGAACACAAAAAAGGCTGCTTTCTGAAAAAGATTTAACATTGGACAAAGCTTTCAGTATGGCTGTATCATATGAAGCAGCAGCAAGAGGAGCTGCAGAGATACAACAAAAGACACAGGACTTCGGCACCCATGAAATGACACAGGGTTTCGAAAGATGTTATTGCTGCGGCAGATCCACCCATAACCAGAAGGACTGCTGGTTCAAGGACAAAGCATGCAGGCAATGCGGAAAGATTGGACACATTGCACGGGTATGCCGATCTGGATAAAAAAAATCCACAGACAGAAAAAAAAAATCAATAAAGGAAAGTACAGGAAGGTACAAATGATGACGGACAGTAGCTCCGAAGACCAGAAGAGCGATAGCGACTCCGAAAACAAGAGACTAAGCTGTCCCAAATTACATAATGTACTTGCCAAAGATGATTACCAAACCATTTGGGTTACCCTCACGATAGCAGGGTCCCCTGTTAAAATGGAGCTAGATACAGGATCAGCTCTAACCGTAATAAATCGATGGGATTACGAGAGGCTATTTTCGCATATACCTCTAAAAGGCACATCCATTATCTTAAAAACATATACGGGGCAGAAAGTATACCCCAAAGGAAAAATAAGGGTGCCTGTTGTATACAACGGCAAAGAAATACAAAAGTTGTATTTATACATTCTACAGGATGGTGGTCCACCGTTGTTGGGACGTGAATGGATCAGAAAGATACGTTTAGACTGGCACTCCATTCAGGCACTGACGGTGACCAGTAAGAAAATAAACAATGATGACATCATACCTGAACGATTAAAAGACATCTTGGCCAACGCCAAAGAAGTGTTTCAAGAGAAACTAGGAACCTTGAAAGGCATCACCGCCTCAATAAAAGTGGAAGATGCAGCAATTCCCAAATTTTTTAAGGCAAGACCAGTGCCATACGCAATTCGTCCAGCAGTCGAGGCAGAGCTGGAGAATTTGGAAAAGGCAGGCGTATTATCCAAAATAGATAGGAGCGAGTGGGCAACACCCATCGTTCCAGTCATGAAAAAAGCATTGAATAATGATAAATCTGGAGAACAGAGAAAAATTCGCATCTGTGGGGACTTCAAGGTGACTGTAAACCCGGTCCTTCACACGATACAGTATCCTCTTCCAAGGATAGAAGATATTTTCGCCTCACTATCCGGAGGGAAACGTTTCACCAAAATTGACTTGGCACAGGCATATCTACAGATGGAGGTTGAGGAGGCCTCTAAAAAGTATCTCACGATAAACACACACAAAGGCCTGTACCAGTACAATCGACTGATTTTTGGAGTAGCATCAGCTCCAGCTATCTGGCAAAGAGCTATGGAGCAAGTCCTGCAAGGGATTCCGGGGACTCAATGCTACCTAGACGACATCCTTGTAACAGGAGAAAATGACAACGAGCACCTTGCCAATTTGGAGCAGGTGCTCACTCGGCTGAAAGAACGGGGCCTACGAGCAAATCGCCCCAAGTGAGAATTTTTCCAAAATCAGATATCATATTGTGGCCATATAATCAATAAGGAAGGTTTGCATAAGTCACCTGAAAAAATTGAAGCGGTCATAAAAGCCCCAGCACCTGAAAATGTTTCACAATTAAGGTCGTTCCTGGGATTAATAAATTACTATCATAAATTTTTACTGAACTTATCAACTCTTCCACACCCTCTTAATGAACTTCTACAAACAGGAGTGATTTGGAAATGGAACGAAGACTGTAAACGTGCCTTCCATAAATGCAAAGACTTAATCACATCCGAAGAAGTTTTGGCTCATTACAACCCATCACTGCCAATCAGACTGGCGTGCGATGCATCCCCTTACGGCATAGGAGCAGTATTATCCCATAAATTCCCTGATGGCTCAGAACGGCCGATAGCTTTTGCGTCACGCTCATTAAACTCAGCTGAGCGTAACTATGCCCAAATCGACAGGGAAGCACTCAGCCTGGTATGGGGAGTGAAGAAATTCAACCATTACCTACACGGACAAAAATTTACCTTGTTGACTGACCATCAACCCCTCATCTCCATATTCAACCCTAAAAAGGGTGTTCCCATTATGACAGCGCAAAGGCTACAGAGGTGGTCCCTTTTTCTAGGGGCACACCAATACAACATAGAATACAAAGGATCAAAACAGCATGGGAATGCTGACGGTTTATCGCGCCTACCGTTGCCAACGGTAGAAGAGGCACCTACAGTAGACCCAGTAGAGATGTTCCACTCTACCATAGTGGAATGTCTACCAGTAACAAATTCTGCCATTGAAAGGGAGACGAGAAATGACCCGACTCTCTCACGAGTCTACGATTTAACAGTGAAGGGATGGCCAGCACATGGTGAACCACTGTTGCCAGCATTCTCGCAAAGAAGAGAACAGCTGTCAGTGTGCCGAGGAACCTTGATGTGTGGATCCAGAGTGGTGATTCCACCCAAACTCCAGGATAAAGTGCTAAAGGAGCTTCACGAGGGGCATCTGGGTGGAGTGAAAATGAAGAACCTAGCTAGGGCGTTTGTATGGTGGCCAGGTATCGATGGAGACATCGAAGAAATGACCAAGAGCTGCCTAGGATGCCAGAAGGTCCAAAACGCTCCACCACAAGCCCCTCTACATCCATGGGAGTGGCCCTCATCTCCCTGGCAAAGGGTGCACATCGACTTTGCTGGTCCATTTATGGACTCAATGTTCTTAATCGCGGTTGATGCACACTCCAAGTGGCCGGAGGTAATAAAGATGTCCTCCACCACCACGGAAAAAACCATCACAGTATTAAGGACCATATTTGCCAGGAATGGGCTACCGGAACAGATATGTTCTGATAATGGACCGCAATTTGTGTCCGAAGAATTCAGAAATTTCTTAAAAACAATGGGGTTAAGCACTACACGTCTGCCCCATACCATCCCGCCACCAATGGATTGGCTGAAAGGTTTGTCCAGACCTTCAAGAAGGCCATATAGGCCATGGGTAATGAAGACATAAAACTTCAGCACAAGGTGGATAACTTCTTATTCGCATACAGGAATGCAACACATGTGGTTACCAACCAAACTCCTGCCATGATGTTCTTCAATAGAAACCTAAGATGCCGGCTGGATTTGGTCAAGCCCAACATCAGAAGGGACGTGGAGAACCGGCAGTTTTAAGGCATGAATGAAAGGCCAACTAGAACCTTCCAGATAGGTCAACAAGTTTTGGCCCGGGACTACCGTACCGAGAAATGGCAGCCTGGAACTATCTGCACACGACTAGGACCACTGATGTATACCGTGGACATCGGAGAAAGCATAATAAGGCGCCATGCTGACCAAATCATAAAGTCATCCGAAAAGGGACAACCTACACCACAACTCTATACGTCTAACGATGAAGTAGAGATACCCATATCTACCTCCGATCCGGTGATACTGGAACCCGATGAACCCGACACTGGCATTCAAGCCGAATCAGCCTTGCCAAACGAACCTACTACACCACCAGAAACTACTACACCCCCGAGGCGTTATCCGGACCGAGTCAGGAAGCCTCCTGAGAGACTGACTTATAATTAATTAACTACAGCAATGTGTATATTATTTTTCTTATAACATGTAATTAATAATTACTTAAAATATGATGTACTGGTTAACTAAAAGGGGAGGAATTGTAGTGTATGTGCCTTTAAGAGCCCCAGGTGTGCTGTAATGCCGGTAATGGCCACTCGGGCTATATAAGCCTGTATATTGTGTATATCCGTTAGAACCCCCCCCAGACTTTGCTTAGTAAACACCTATGAACCAACTCCTGTCTTCAATGTCTTTATCAACACACGGACACTACAGTTCTGGACTCCCGCACCAGAGGAAATAGTTTATCTCTCTCTACCCTATCTACTCCCTAATCATCTTAAACATCTCAATTAGATCATCCCTTAATGTTCTATACTCAAGAGAATACAAGCATAGACTATACAATCTGACCTCATAATTTAATCCTTTTAACCCCGGTATCATTCTGGTGAATCTGTGCTGTACCCCCTCTAAGGCCAATATATCCTTCCTGAGGTGCGGTGCCCAGAACTAAATGCAGTAATCTAAATGGGGCCACACCAGAGTTTGATATAACTGTATCATAACTTTCACCCCTTTGCATTCCAGCCCCTCTGAGATAAAGTGATTTATAAACAAGGATAAGGATTTTGAATTAATTATGGCTATAAGTGCACTAACATTCAATTAACTGTAAAGTAACTTATTCTTATTTCATCAACTTTGCTTCCAATTTCCACCCTTCCCTTGCCTTCACGTGGTCCATCTCCAACTCTTCCCCTTCCCTTCCTCGACTTCTCTGTCTCCATTTCTGGGGGATAGGCTATCGACCAATATCCACTATAAGCCCACTGATTCCCACAGCTATAGGAAACTCTTTTTTATCCGGCACCAACGGGACCGGCGTGGTGCCGGTTTATCAAAAAGTCCGGATTACAGAGAGGTATAGTAAAAGGTACGAGAGCTCTGTACACAGCAACAAATCCAGGCTTCCCTGTTGCTTAGCAACAAGTGCAGGAACTCCGACCACAAGATCCAAGCGTCCCTGTTGCTTAGCAACAGGTGCAGGAACTCCGACCACAAGATCCAAGCGTCCCTGTTGCTTAGCAACAGGCGCAGGAACTCCGACCACAAGATTCAAGCATCCCTGTTGCTTAGCAACAGGTGCAGGAACCCGACCACAAGATCCAAGCGTCCCTGTTGCTTAGCAACAGGTGCAGGAACCCGGCCACAGATCCAGGAACAGGTCATTAATATGAAGTAAAACTTACCTGAACCTACTCCTGAATTTTGCCGGTCAACAGAGATTTCTGGTTACTTGGGTGCCGGTAAATTGAGAGTTTCCTGTACCTTTATTCTCTTTGCTAATGTTTTTACTGCTGTTTTTCCTGGTTGTTCTTCTGATTTCTATTGACCATTAAAGATTTATTTAATAAACTACTGCCATTTTTATAATTATATTGTGAACATGATCTGAGTCAGTTCATTAATTCATTAAGGTTTAGGCATCTATTTTGATTAAATGTTAATATCTGGAATTTAATTGAAATTGCAAATATAACAACAACTTGCATTTATATAGTGCCTTTAACGTAATAAATCGTCCGATGACGCGTCACAGAAAGTTATCTGACAAAAATTGACACCGAGCCATATATGCCAGAATTATACTGTATCTTAGCGGTCTCATCCCACCTAAAATTGTTTGAACTCTGACCTCTAGAAGGCAAAATAATCAGATGATTAACACGTTCCAAATTAGGTCCAGCAAAAGTAAGACCTGCCTCATGTTCGTGCTGATGTGAATACATCAGTGTAACTTGGCAGCATAGCGATCAATTACTCTCCATTATCTACATCCCCATCCTGCCCACTCCATCCTGTCGCTGTATAAAGTGATGCACCCACATTCCACCTGCCATCTGCTAGTCCCTTGATTTCTACTTAAATTTTGACAACAATGCTTTGCCAAAACACTTGCCTTTGGAAAAACAGATTAATGTTGTGGAGCTGAGTCATACAGTAAAGCTACATCAGCCGTACTCAATCCACCCTCAAGCATTCAATATACGAACCCTACATTACACCTACAGTCTCAGTATAACCATGGTTTACGAGTATAAGATACGTTTAAAATTTGATAGTTACACTTTCATTTCTGGCATTCTGCCAACTTTCTTGCCCTTCATGTGTTGTACAGAATTTCATGAGCCCATATTTCACTGTCCTGCACTGCATAACCTCTTTATATATCTAAGATGATTTCTTTTTTAATTGCACATTGGAAGTACAATATTATATATACAAATTTCCCTTTTAATAGTGACACGTTGTTCAAGGTTTAATGTGTTGCGTGTAGGTAGCATGAACTGAAGGGTAATGGGGTCCCATTGAGGAGCCTTATACTGGGTAAAAACAGATGGTCAGCTGCAGCCAATATGTTAGAGATGGTCCGCCAGAAAGTTCCCTACAGGTTTTTGATCACAGCAGCTTGAACGAGGATAAGGTGAACCCCAGGTAGAAAGAGATTACTTTGCTCATATGCACTGTCATTTGTCTATTCTATAGATACGGGCCTAGAAATTCGGTATGGCCCCGCCAGGTCTTTTGCGCCCGAAATTTTGCGCCCGCCAGGATTCCCGTAGCGCCCGCCTAAAATTCAGTTGCGACGGGCCAAGACGGCGGCGGGCGCTATTGCAAGGTTTGGCCGCCTTGCTAGGGGCGATGAATGTCACTTTCAGGCGTCCAGCGCCCGCTGCGGCACCCGATGTGGTGCGGCAGGCTGGGGTACTGCAGGCCTCCTCCTTCTCTTAAGGAGGAGCTGCCTGCAGCCGTCAGATCACCGGTGGATTCCCCCGGCAAATGAGCCCGGCACCACGGAGAAGTGCCGGGCTCGCGGGACTCAGACATCAATGCCGCGGGGGGGTGGTGCAGGAGTCCGGGGAGGGAGGTGCGGGCAGGCGGCCGCCGGGAAAGCGGCCGGCCGCCGCTCCACCTTTATGCGCCGGCCTTTCGGAGCTGCAAGACCCCGTTTCACAAACGCTGTTTGCGGCTGCCACGGGCGAGGCGGCCGCAACTGAATTTGGCCATCGGGCCGGAATAGCATTGCAGCCGGGGCGCTGCGCACACCGATGACGTCATCGGCGCCGGCGCGGCGCTACCGGCTAACGCCGATGTTAGGGTCCATCTGAATTTCAGGCGATAAAAAACTTCAGGCGCAAACCACTTTATAGCCAATAAGTGGGTGCAAACGCGACTGAATTTCTAGGCCACGGTATTTGATGGGGATTATTACTGATATCTCAGTACTGCAAGCACACCACCCACTGCAAAAATGAATTATAGTTGTTCCACTTGGGGGGAAAACTGATTAACAGAATGATTCCAAAACCATCATGAAATATTATTATTCGAGAATAGTTTTTGTTCATCTCTATTAACTTGCTTAACAGCAAGACTTTTCAGCAACCCATTTTACAGAAATTCTTCTTGCCACTTATATCCTGAAATATATATATTCTCATCAATCTACTTTGCTGTCCAAATTACATGCTCATTGTGAGGCGCTCATTACTGATCATAGAAGCTGAAATCTGCGTGTGCTTTGACTTTCTTTTTCTGATTTATAAGAACATTACTGAAACGAAGAGGCACTTCGCCTACATCACAAATGTACAAACCTGGCACTAAAGACCTTTCTCTTCCTCCATTATAGATATTTACAGTTTTCATAGCCTTTCCTGGTAGTTCAGGTGACTAATCCAGTGTATCGATTTAGTTGTCCTTTTCTGCACCCCTCCAATGCCAAGGTATCCTCACTGTATTGTAGCAATTACAATTTTAGCCATTACTCCATACGGGTCTGGACCAGTTCTTTGTACAAAAGTGTTTTTCTTGTTCTTTGCATCTCTAACATTTTAGCAAACTCTGTTATTCATGGAGATTAGAGACATACAGGAAAGGATGCACTTATTTCATGCTCTCTTAGTCAATCAGGTGATTATTATTGGCATGTAAGGACAGAGCTCTGATGGGTACTGGATTGAAGTATTGCTTTTTAGGTGAAGCTGGGGAAATAGGAGTTAAGGCAGTGGTAAAAAAGGTAAACTACGATAAACAGATGAGAAGACTTTAGGAATCAGTTGTGCTCTGTTGCACTTTGCAGCAATCACTGAGGAATCCTCTGAGTAGCAGTCATTGTGATGTTCTCCTCCCCGTACTTCTGCCTCTAAAGTGACTGGGGGTAGCTCCCCAAGAATGTTCACAATCAGTCCTTTTTGTATGCCAAAGTTAAGTAGCGCACAACATAGTACAACTATGTGGGATATATGAGCCAGAACATATTGTCGAGTCCCTGTCTCGGCAGCGAAGGCTCCCCTTTAAGGCCTCAATTGTCCTCTTAATGACCAATCTTGTCATGTGCCTCATTCTAGTGCTCCGCTAGGCAACTATTAGAGAGGTCATTATCCATGGGAGCGGGGGGGAGCGGGGTACATAAGAACATAAGAACATAAGAAATAGGAGCAGGAGTAGGCCAATCGGCCCCTCGAGCCTGCTCCGCCATTCAATAAGATCATGGCTGATCTGATCCTAACCGCCAATCTACTATCACAGAACCATCTCCTGAATCTAACAGAATTAGACACACGAAATAGGAGCAGGATCAGGCTACACGGCCCCTGGGCCCGCTCCACTGCCCACAGGGCCATGTCCGATCCGAACCTAGATTCATGTCCAAATTCCTGCCCGCTCCCCGTAACCCTTAATTCCCTTTACTTCTAGGAAACTGTCTATTTCTGTTTTAAATTTATGTAATGATGTAGCTTCTACAGCTTTTTGGGGCAGCATATTCCATGGACCTACCGCCCTCTGAGTGAAGTAGTTCCTCCTCATCTCAGTTTTGAAAGAGCAGCCCCTTATTCTAAGACTATGCCCCCTAGTTCTAGTTTCACCCATCATTGGGAACATCCTCCCCGCATCCACCCGATCCAACCCCTTCACAATCTTATATGTTTCAATAAGATCGCCTCTCATTCTTCTGAACTCCAATGAGTAGAGTCCCAATCTACCCAACCTCTCCTCATATGTCCATCCCCTCATCCCCGGGATTAACCGAGTGAACCTTCTTTGTACTGACTCGAGAGCAAGTATGTCTTTTCATAAGTATGGACACCAAAACTGTATGCAGTATTCCAGGTGCGGTCTCACCAATACCTTGTACAACTGAAGCAATACCTCCCTATTTTTATATTCTATCCCCCTAGCAATGAAAGCCAACATTCCATTGGCCTTCTTAACCACTTGCTGCACCTGCAAACTAACCTTTTGAGTTTCGTGCACCAGGACCCCCAGATCCCTTTGTACTTCAGTACTTTCCAGTTTCTTGCCATTAAGATAATAACTTGCACTACGATTTTTCCTGCCAAAGTGCATAACCTCACACTTTCCAGTATTGTATTCCATCTGCCAAATCTCTGCCCACTTACTTAGCCTGTCGATGTCCCCTTGCAGGTTTTTTATGTCCTCCTCACTCACTACTTTCCCTCCCATCTTAGTATCATCTGCAAACTTTGATATGTTACACTCGGTCCCCTCCTCCAAATCGTTAATATAGATTGTAAAGAGTTGGGGACCCAGCACTGACCCCTGCGGAACACCACGAGTTACTGATTGCCAGTCTGAGAATGAACCATTTATCCCAACTCTCTGCCTTCTGTTAGATAGCCAATCCTCTATCCATGCCAGAATATTACCCCCAATCCCGTGATTTTTTATCTTAAGCAATTATCTTTTGTGTGGCACCTTGTCAAATGCCTTTTGGAAGTCTAAATACACTACGTCCACTGGTTCCCCTTTATCCACCCTATATGTTACTTCCTCAAAGAACTCCAGCAAATTTGTCAAACATGACTTCCCCTTCATAAAACCATGCTGACTTTGTCCTGTTGTAGGAAAAATGATTCCTCGGAAACTAGACTTTGGGTAAGAGAGACAACTTTATTAAATGACAGAGCTCTGGGAGAAGAGTCTGCAACCACACGGTCTGCGAGAGCACCTTCTCCCCGATTGTAGTATGTGCCGAGCTTATATACAATTCCAAGAAGTTGGTTTTAGATCATTTACATTCATCCAATCAATTCGTTTATTAGCGCATATCGTTATTTTCCTCCAGTCAGGAGTTTACACACTTGTGTTGCCAATTCTGCCTCTTCAGGACTTCGTTCCGTCTTGTTCCCCGGCGGAATGTGATTAGTTCGATAATAGGATACAAGTGATTAGTTCGATGATAGGATACCAGTGAACCTTGTTAGTCCTCAGTGATCCAATTAGTCCCAGTCAGGACACGAGACGAACTTTGTTCCAGCCATGCGTAAGCGTGGCATGTCTCACTGTGCAGTGATTCAATTAGTCCCAGTCAGCGAATTTGTTGTTTGTGTCTTTTCCAGCAAAATCTTGTCCAGCAATCTTGTCCAGCAAAATTTTATTCTAACAGTCCTATTAAATTATGATTATCCAAATGTCCTGTTACTGTCTCCTTAATAATGGACTCCAAAATTTTACCTACCACAGATGTTAGGCTAACCGGTCTATAGTTTCCAGCCTTCTGTCTACTGCCCTTTTTAAATAAGGGTGTTACATTAGCAGTTTTCCAGTCTGCCGGGACCTTTGCTGAGTCCAGGGAGTTTTGGAAAATTATTACCAATGCATCCACAATTCCTACCGCCACTTCCCTCAAGACCCTAGGATGTAAGCCATCAGGTCCAGGTGATTTATCTGCCTTGAGTCCCATTATTTTACCGAGTACCACTTCCTTAGTGATTTTGAACGTGTTTAGCTCCTCCCCCCTATAGCCCCCTCTTTGTCCAGTGTTGGGATATTCTTAGTGTCCTCTACTGTAAAGACTGATACAAAATATTCATTCAGTGTTTTTGCCATCTCCATATTTCCCACCATTAATTTCCCGGTCTCATCCTCTAAGGGACCAACGTTTACTTTAGCCACCCTTTTTCTTTTTATATAACTATAAAAACTCTTACTATCTGTTTTTATATTTTTTGCTAATTTGCTTTCATAATCTATCTTTCCTTTCTTAATCAATCTTTTTGTTATTTTTTGCTGTCTTTTAAAGTTTTCCCAATCCTCTATCCTCCCACTAGATTTGGCTACCTTATATGCCCTTGTTTTTAGTCGAATACTATCCTTAATTTCTTTACTTAGCCACGGATGGCTGTCTTTTCTTTTACACCCTTTTCTTCTCAGTGGAATATATTTTTTTTGGAAGTTGTAAAATAACTCCTTAAATGTACACCACTGATCATGTATCGTCTTACCCTTTAATCTATTTTCCCAATCCACTCTACTCAATTCCGCTCTCATGCCTTCATAGTCTCCTTTATTCAAGCTTAGCACGCTTGTTTGAGATCCAACCTTCTCACCCTCTAATTGAATATGGAATTCAACCATGTTATGGTCACTTATTCCAAGGGGATCCTTTACTAGGACATTTTTAATTAATCCTGTCTCGTTACACAGGACCAGATCTAAGGTTGCTTGCCCCCTGGTCGGCTCAGTTACATACTGCTCAAGAAACCCATCCCTAATACACTCAATGAACTCATCCTCAAGGCAACCCTGCCCAATTTGATTTGTCCAATTAATATGATAGTTAAAATCCCCCATAATTATAGATGTTCCCTTATTACAAGCCTCAACTATTTCCTGATTGATACTCCGTCCAACAGAGTTGCAACTGTTCGGAGGCCTATAGACTATGCCCACTAGTGTTTTTTTCCCCTTATTATTCTTTACCTCCACCCAAACTGTTTCATTATCCTGATCTTTTGACCCAATATCATTTCTCTGTATTACAGTGATTCCTTCCTTTATTAACATAGCCACCCCACCTCCCCTTCCTTCCTCCCTGTCCTTCCTGATCGTTAAATAACCTGGTATGTTTAATTCCCAGGCATTGTCACCCTGCAGCCATGTTTCTGTAATGGCCACAAGATCATACCCATATGTAGTTATTTGTGCCATTAACTCATCTATTTTGTTACGAATGCTACGTGCATTCAGATAGAGAACTTTCAAATATGTTTTGTGACACTTAGTTCCTGCTTTTGCCCTTTTTATTACTTTACCTTTTACTCCATACCTTCTGCCCCTTCCTGACACGCTCTGGTTTTTAATTTCCCCACTGCTACCTAAGTCTATGACCTTCTTTGTTGTCATTTTTATTATTTGCTCTCTAGGAACCTCCCCCCACTAGTTAGTTTAAAGCCCTCTCTACAGCCCTAGTTATATGATCCGCCAGGACTCTAGTCCCAGCACTGGCCAAGTGAAGCCCGTCCCAATGGAACAGCTCTCTCCTGCCCCAGTACTGGTGCCAGTGTCCCAGGAAGCAAAACCCATTTCTCCCACACCAGTCTTTGAGCCATGCATTTAACTCTCTAATTTTATTTGTCCTAGCCAAATTCGCTCGTGGCTCAGGTAATAATCCTTACCCTTGAGGTTCTGTTTTTTAATTTGACCCCTAGCTGCTCATACTCCTTTAACAGAATCGGCTTCCTAGTCCTATCTACGTCGTTTGTACCAACATGGACCACGACAACTGGATCCACCCCCTCCCACTGCAAGTTTCTTTCCAGCCCAGAGGAGATGTCCTTAACCCTGGTACCGGGTCGGCAACACAGCCTTCGGGACTCTCGCTCTCGGCTGCAGAGAACTCTATCTATCCCCCTAATAATACTATCCCCTACCACAACAACATTTCTATTTACTCCCCCCTCTTGAATGGCCCCCTATTCCATGATGCTGTGGCCAGGTTGCTCATCCTCCCTGCAGTCCCTGCTCCCATCCCCACAGGGAGTAAGAACCTTGAACCTGTTGGACAAGAGCAAGGGCTGCGGCTCCTCCAGCTCTACCTCCTGGATCCCCGTACCTGCCTCACTCGTAGTCACACCATCCTGTCCCTGACCATGGGCTACATCGCAATTAATTAACTTCATAGGTGTGACCACCTCCTGATACACAGAGTCCAGGTGCTTCTCCCCCTCCCTGATGTGTCGCAGTGTCTGAAGCTCAGACTCCAGCTCATCAACACGGAGCTGGAGTTCCTGTAGCAGCAGACACTTGTCACAGACGTAATCACTGTGAGCCTCAATGGGGTTCACCGGCTCCCACATCTCGCAACAGTAACACATCACGTGCTCCATTCTATGTAATTAATTACATTTTTTATTGTTAGTTATGGACACCCTCTGCCCGATTTTAGATGCTAGTATCCCCTTTAATTAATTGGATTTAAATTAAATCAATCCCTCTAGTTACACCAGTTAAATGGTTTACCAACAGTCACTCTGCACCAGAAAGGCCTTATTAACTACAACCCACAGAGTTAAAGTTTGAAAAGAGCACCTAACACCCCACTTACCCAAACTCACACTTTCCCAAACTCACAGCACTCTCTGATGACTCGCACTCAGTGTTTGCTCGCACTAGGACTGGTCTTTTTATACTGTTTGTTTGTTTACAGCCAAATGAGTCACCCCTGCTGATTGGTTAGAAAACTGGTTTCCACTGCCTGCTGTGCCAATTTACTCCTACTGCAGTGCAACCTTGTTTTACTCTTCTTAAACCAACAGAATCCCAAATATTTAACTTTTCCCCTTTACTTAAACTGCTTAAGTAATCTTATCAAGAATGATTTAAAGAGAAATAACAATTAAAGAACTCTCACACTTACCCAAACTCACAGCACTCTTGGATGACTTGCACGCAGTATGTCTTGTCTATTCTATAGATGTGTTATTTGATGGGGATTACTATTGATATCTCAGTACTGCAAACACACTGCAAAAATGAATTACAGTTGCTCCACTTGTGGGAAAACCTACAAGCCATTCATTGACATGATTTCCCTCCTTGAAGGGTTTAGGGAGGGCTGAATTCTGAAGGATGAATGCATTATGACAACCTCCAGCAAATCTCATGTTGACGTGTAGGATCACACACAATCTGTATATTCAGGGAGTGGAATTCCTATCTGTTCAGGAAGTTGAGCGGATTGACTGTAGGAGCTCAAAAAGAACCTTGTACAGGAAACTCTCGATTTACCGGCACCTAAATAACCAGAAATCTCAGTTAACCGGCAAAATTCAGGAGTAGGTTCAGGTAAGTTTTACTTCATATTAGTGGCCGTTCCTGGATCTGTGGCTGTGTAACCGGGGTTCCTGTACCTGTTGCATAGCAACAGGGACGCCTGGATCTTGTGGCCAGGGTTCTTGCACCTGTTGCATAGCAACAGGGATGCCTGGATCTGTGGCCGTGTACGGGGCTATCGTACGTTTTACAATACCTCTCTGTAATCTGGACTTTTTGATAAACCGGCACCACGCCGGTCCCGTCGGTGCTGGATAAAAAAGAGTTTCCTGTACCTTGAGAGAGACAACAACCACATAAAACTGGAAGGCTGTATCTCGCTGCCCCTTTGCTGTGATTCCAAATTGGATGAATTTCATAGGTCACCTGATGAATGAGCCTGTACTGTACCCTAGCTGATAAAACAGAGATTCCCTATGGCTGCCTGTATTGTTGCTTTCTAGCTCTTTGATTTAAATACTCCTTAGGGACCATGCGGCCGTTAATAAGCTGGAGCATCATCAGACTCCCACTCCTACCAACATTATTCCATAACAATGTACTGACAGTACCAGCGGAGCACTCCCACTGCACAGGCAACAATTTGGCTCCAAGACTGGATTTTCCTGTGGCTGTCGGAGAAATGGTGAGGCAGGACTTGCACCCACCCACATGTGATCCCACCAGCACCCGACCGCATTTTCCTTGGGGGGGGGGGGTCGGGGGGAGCCTCATTGAGTGTGCACGGCAGATTTGGTGTGGGAATCCTGCATCTGACTGGGTGCCACCAGTCAGAGGGAAGGTAATTGGGGCTAGCTGCAGCAGTTAAAAGTTAGAGAGAAAGAGAGAGATAATTTTTAGGTGTAAATGGGGCAGTAATGAGATGAAAACCAGCCTCAGAATGTTGTCCAGGAACATACACTCCCATCACTATATGATGACTAACAGCATGTACTCCTAAAACTCCTTCATGAGGTTAGGGTCAGGTGGGCAGAATCGGACACTGAGCAGGAGCAAGAACAATTAGGGGAGGTGACTGAAGATGCAATCTTAGGATTCTGGCCCTCTCCCAATTCTCTTTGTTCATGTTCACATCAAACTGCAGTTTCTATAGGGAAGCCTGCCCTACGACTTTAGAGCATGTGGTAAACAGGAATAGTGGACCACACGGTAAACAATCAATCCTTTTGCCATAGAATTGCTACTGCATCGTACATAGGAATTCACTACATCGCGCATCACGTAAGGAAAATATATCAGCTATGTAAAACACTTTTCAGAACAGGCTTACCTATTAATCAGTTTTATTTACAAATAGAATACAGGTGAGGTATTAAACAGCACAATACAATAGTAATGGTCATGAGACAGTTTGGAGGGGATTAACCAAGTAAACAAGGCTGACAAGTTTCTTTCCTGTTCTTGCAGATCTTGAGATGGAAGGCTTTTTGGAAAGAAGTTTGCAATCACATTTCTCAATGAAAATCGAATACAGTCTATGCAGGAACTTCATAAGTGCTGGCTTATCCAGTTTATTATACCACCTGCACCACAGGGAACAGCACTGAACTGCTTGCCCCAAGCAAGACCATTGAGTAGTGAAGACAAATTTAGGTCCCTTATAGTCAGAAACAGGAGAATTTATAATGGGGAACAAGGAAATGGCAGAGCAATTAAACAAATACTTTGGTTCTGTCATCACGGAAGAGGAGACAAATAACTTCCCAGAAATGGTAGGGAACCAAGGGTCTAGTGAGAAGGAGGAATGAAAGGAAATTAGTATTAGTAAAAAAAAGTGCTGGAGAAATTAGTGGGATTGAAAGCCGATAAATCCCCAGGGCCTGATAATCCGCATCCCAGATATTAAAAGAGGTAGCCATAGAAATGCATGGATGCATTGGTTGTCATCTTCAAAAATTCTATAGATTATGGAACAGTTCCTGCAGATTGGAGGGTGGCAAATGTAACCCCACTATTTAAAAAAGGAGGGAGAGAGAAAACCGGGAACTACAGACTGGTTAGCCTAACATCAGTAGTAGGGAAAATGCTAGAGCCTATTATAAAGGATGTGATAAAAGGACACTTAGAAAATATCAATGGGATTAAACAAAGTCAACATGGGTTTATGAAAGGGAAATCGTGTTTGACAAACATACTGGAGTTTTTTGAGAATGTAACTGGTAAAATAGATAAGGGAAAACAAGTGGATGTGGTATATTTGTATTTGGATTTTCAGAAGGCCTTTGATAAAGTCCCACATAAGAGGTTCGTGTGCAAAATTAAAACACATGGGATTGCGGGTAATATACTGGCATGGATTGAAAATTGGTTAACAGACGAGAAACAGAGAGTAGGAATAAATGGGTCTTTTTCGGGGTGGCAGGCGGTGACTAGTGGGGTACCGCAGGGATCAGTGCTTGGGCCCCAGCTATTCACAATATATATCAATGATTTGGATGAGGGAACCAAATGTAATATTTCCAAGTTTGCTGACGACACGAAACTAGGTGGGATTGTAAGTTGTGAGGAGGATGCAAAGAGGCTTCAAGGCAATTTAGACAAGTTGAGTGAGTGGGCAAATACATGGCAGATGCAGTATAATGTGGGTAAATGTGAAGTTATCCACTTCGGTAGGAAAAACAGAAAGGCAGAGTATTATTTAAATGTTGATAGATTGGGAAACATTTGTAGGGGGTGGTGTGTGGTGCCCAGCCAGCTTCACCTCTGGCTGTCCCCTTTGAGTGGTTCGAATTGCTCCCACACCCCTGGGTTCTAGACACCAGACTTAGGTACAGGTGGCGATACAGAAAATCGAGTAGACAAGTGGTTTGGTGCAAGAAAACCAACATTTTATTAAAAGCAGAATAGAACAATCTTATGAGAATCGCTGGTATGAAAAATTACAGGCATAAAACAATTACACTTATATGGGAATGGGGAACACACGGCGCATCGAGGGAAAACAACTACATTAAACAATCCCCTTATCCTTATCCCACCCCCTATACCTGACTAGATTAAGCTATGAGGGGCCAGGAATTCATGCTCACCGAGCCAGAACCTGTTGCTTAAACAGTTATGAGTTTTGAGGTCCTCTCCCGCTGTCCTTTGGGGTACCCCATCGCCACGTGGTCTCAGGGCGCGGCACTGAAGTTGTTGATGCGAAGCACCCTCCCTTTTCCTCAGCTACCGTCGTCGTCTCGTCATGATGGGTTTTCTTCTTCTTCTCCCTCGGGCGGTCGGCGGCGGTAATGTTACGATCGGAGTCGATTGGCAGTTTTTATCGTCTAAAAGATTTTACTACCCATGCTTCGAACGCTAGTATATTTGTCATGGGCACTGCTACCCACTCTTCGAACACCTGCTTATTCGCAAAGTTCATGCATGCAATGCCAACTTATTCACCAAACGCCAGCTTATAACTGGGCGTTGATCCCCAAATGCGTCTTTCCGCTGCCCTTCTCTGCCTTTACCGATTTACCTTCTTCGTCTCGTCTCATCTCATCTGCCCGTTTGTGACCTGTGTGTCCTGTGTGGTTTTGAACTCGGGTCTCGTTCTCCTCCCGCGTTTTGCCCTGGTGTAATGGGCGTCCTTGGTTGTTGAGCGGTGCGGGGAGTGAGAAGAGAGCCCGCCATGAGGCCAGGGCGCGAGTACGAGAGGCAGCAGGCCAAGGCCACAGGCAAGAGGTCAGAGTCAAGAGCGCAGCCCGATTGCTACTGATGGGCCTGCAATTATACCCGTTCTTCAACTCCTTATCTGCGCGCCAAATCAGGTCAGTCCATTGTTTAACTTTTGGCGGGCTTGTTTAAATGATTACAACCATTTATTTTAACGATTTTTGGAGTGGTTGTCTCTGGGTCTAATGGCCCCAATGTCCTGGTTGTTTGTCATGGATAAGACTTAATTGTCCCCATCCTGACTTAATGGCTACTGTGAGCTGTTACCGATTAAATATGCAGAAACCTAATGGCCACGATTATAGGCCCATTCTAGCTTGATTTGTTTCAAGTCGAATGAATGTCTATTCTGTGTTTACTTTGTCTGGCTGGCTCCAGAGAGTCCCTTTTCACAGATTCCTGCATTTTAAGTTTCGTGTCCGGGCCTGCTTGTCTGCAGAACCTTGCTTTAAAAATCCTGTCGGTTTGGTCACGAGGCTGCAGAAGCCATTTTGGGTACCCTGTTTTTAATAACTTGTCCAAACAGGGTCCCTTGAACTATAATTTGGGGAGTACGGGAATTTTGAGAACCCTAGACTTACACATTGAAGTACAAAGGGACCTGGGTGTCCTTGTACACCAGTCACCGAAAGCAAACATGCAGGTGCAGCAAGCAGTTAGGAAGGCAAATGGTATGTTGGCCTTCATTGCAAGTGGATTTGAGTATAGGAGCAAGGATGTCTTACTACAGTTGTACAGGGCCTTGGTGAGACCACACCTGGAGTACTGTGCGCAGTTTTGGTCTCCTTACCTAAGAAAGGATATACTTGCTATAGAGGGAGTGCAGCGAAGGTTCACCAGACTGATTCCTGGGATGGCAGGACTGTAATATGAGGAGAGATTGGGTCGACTAGGCCTGTATTCACTAGAGTATAGAAGAATAAGAGGGGATCTCATTGAAATGTATAACATTCTGACAGGGCTAGACAGACTGGATGCAGGGAGGATGTTTCCCCTGGCTGGGGGTTCTAGAACCAAGGGTTACAGTCTCAGGATATGGGCTAGGACATTTAGGACTGAGATGAGGAGAAATTTCTTCACTCAGGGTGGTGAACCTGTGGAATTCTCTACCACAGAAGGCTGTGGAGGCCAAGTCACTGAATATATTTAAGGAGATAAATAGATTTCTAGACACAAAAGGCATCAAGGGGTATGGGAAGAGAGCGGGAATATGGTATTGAGATAGAGGATCAGCCATGATCATATTGAATGGCGGAGCAGGCTCGAATAGCCGAATGGCCTACTCCTGCTCCTATTTTTCTATGTTTCTATGACAGGGCGAGGATCATAGCTAAGGGCATGGATTGGTGGGCTGGCACATCAAGTGAGACCAGGCGTATCAGCCCATCCAATGGCAAATATGAATTTAACGGCAGGACCTCATTCTAATTTTCTTCTTCCATTTTCCACCCGGCAGCCGGCCAAATTGACAGGCTGGCCGACTACTGGGTGGGCAAACCAGCAACAGGGGGTCCGCAGCCAGGGACACTTGGGGACGGTCCCCAGCAATTGGGAGGGGCTGCAGATCGAGGCTTGTGGGGGTGGGGGGAGGCTGCCGATTGCAGCAAAGGGGAGTATTCTGCCCTTACAGCGCGTTCCTATGCAGAGCTAGACAGGTAGCTAACAACTTGATATCTTCCCATAAAAATCACAAGGCTTGACTTTTCTTGTAAACTTTACTGAAAGATTCTTATTGTGAAACTGAAATACAATACAGAAATGGAAGCACACATTAGTATACAAGCACATAACTGATATGCATACACAAATTTAGGTAAGCCTGAGCAGCACAGTACATTTGGCATGTAACTTACCAAAACATGTGGAAACACAGCTTACTGTGAATATACATTTAGCAAACTGAAAGGCATTCTCTTACATTCACTTTAAATTAGCCCTGTACATAGTGCATCAAAATACAGCTACAAGTTAACCAGCTAGACAGAGAGCGAGCACTTCACGGCTAGCTGTGTAAGTTTGCTTACAGAGAAAAGTTACAAACTAAACATTTTCTGCAAAATATAGTGTACGCTAATCATCTATAACATTCTCAAGTACTTACAGACAAATAGTGTCCAAGGCCAGAGCGTAACAAGAAAATAACTTCCCAGACCATGTGTCGAGCTGCAGGTCTGTGATATACAGTTTACTTTACTGCGTTTTACTGCACTTTACTGCAGTTGCTAGGTACCAAATATCCACTAGGTGGTGGCACACAATGGAAATCGACCCAAATTACTCAAACCCCTGAATTAACTGGAAAACTAACATAAATTCCTAAAGGAAGGCAGCACACTCCCCGCTTGGTACAATTCCATTGTACCACTACAGATACAAAATAAAACCTAAAGAAAACGTCCTTTGGCTGCAAACATACTCAGAATCCTTTCTCTAGGTTTCTTCAGAAAGGAGGACTATGATCTCTGAGACTGGCCTCAGAAACACTTTGACAGTACCCTCCTTGACAATCTTCACCTCCACCTTGTGGACACTCTTGTCCCTGCTCGGCAGAGTTTTGACAACCAGTCCCACTGGCCATTCATTTCTGTGTGCTTGGCTGTCTTTGAGCAAGACAACATCTCCCACTTTGACATTTGGCTTGTCTTCTGTCCATTTCCTATGGCTCTGTAGGGTGGACAAATACTCTCCTCTCCATCTCTTCCAAAAAGTGTCTGCAAGACACTGGACTTGCTTCCACTGCTTCCCGTGCAGCTCAGCCATGTCGAAGTTTCCAGAGGGGGCTGAAATAACACTCATCTTTTGAGTCAGGAGCATCGCTGGGGTGAGGACTGCAGGCATGTCTGGGTCGGTGGACACCGGCACCAGGGGTCTTGCATTCATGATCGCCATGACTTCAGCCATGAGAGTGCTCAAGACGTCATGTGTGAGATGAGTGGGTCCCGTCCGAAGCAGCATAGCATCCAGAATACGCCTGGCAACACTGATGAGCCTCTCCCATGAACCACCCATGTGGGATGAATGCAGGGGGTTAAACACCCACGTGCATCCTTTCTTTTGGAGGTAGCTTCTTACCGCTGCATCGTCTGTGTGGATGTCCAACTCCTTACAGGCACCCACGAAGTTAGTCCCTCTGTCGGAGCAGAGAAGTTTGGCTGGACCACGGATTGAGAAAAACCTCCTCAGGGCACTGATGGTTAGGAAAGCTTTGTCGTCCATGGATAGTGCTGGCTTGTCATCATCCTTGGACCTTTCAAACACTGAGCATCCTAGGCTGTCTGTGCTCACAGTGAGGCCTGCCTCTTCCTCACAGGCAGAAGAGGTTGACCTATGATGTTGCGTCATGCCATCGTAGTCTTCCTTTACCTGGATCCTGTTTGGGCATGGGCTGAGACAGGATGTGCGACCGTTGTGCAACACGTTTGCTTTATAGACGTTGACATCTACTGGTTTGTGGACTGTCCCAGGCAAACTCCACCCACGAGGACCCATCCCAGGTCAAGCCGCTGCGCATAAGGAGCATTGTGGGGCCCGTTGATTTGCTCACGCACCTTGTGCACCCTTAAGATGTCTCTTCCCAAGAGCAGGAGGATTGGAGCGTCCGGGTCCACAGCTGGAATCTTGTTGGCAACTGGCTGTAGGTGGGGCTGATGGCGTGCGACCTCTGGGGAGGGAATTTCCGTCCTATCATCTGGCATCATGTCACACTCAATTAAGGTGGGGAGGGGAAGCTGTAGTTTCCCATCCATGGACGCGATCATGAAGTTGCCAACTCTCCTACCCATAGTCTCTGTTGTCCCTGAACAGGTTTTTAGCGTGTACGGAGCTGCGCTGGCCTTGACTTCAAAGAGATTGAAGAATACTGTCTTCGCTAGAGACTTGTTACTTTGCTCATCAAGCACTGCATACATCTTGATTGCCTTCTCCTTTCTCCCTGCAGGATATGCTTTAACCAAGCAGATTTTGGAGCATGAGCATGGGCTGCTTGCATTTCCACAAACTTCTGTACACTTGGAGGTGACTGAAGAAGACGCGCTTTCGTTTTGTGCACGCTCACAGAGGCTTTGTTGCTGTATTTTGTGGGTTTCTCTGTTCTCGAAGGAGCGTAACTGCTGGAAGTGGAGCAAGTGAAACTTGGATCATTCCTCACCTTTGCCTGTTGTTGGACAAACCTGGAGAAGAGAGAGAAGGGGGGAAATGCCACTCCGTAGTCCTCCTTGTACTTGGATCCCTTAGCTATCCATTTCTCTTGAAGGTTGTAGGGGAGCTTTTCCACTATTGGGTTTACCCCACGAGCTGTATCCAAATACGAGAGGCCTGTCAGGTAACCTTCTCCCTTAGCACACTCCAGTTCGAGGAGAATGTCACCCAGTTCTCGAAGCTCGACATTATCTTTGTTGGTTAGCTTCGGAAAGTCCTCAATCTTCTTAAGCAGTGCGTGCTCAATGACTTCTGGTGTCCCATAACAGTCTTCGAGACGTTGCCAAACCAGGTTGAGGCCTGCTGTGGGATTGCGGACGTGCGCTGAGCGAATTCTCCTCGCCTGTTCTGACGACTCAGCTCCGAGCCACTTTGTCATCAAATCTAGTTCTTCTCTGGCTGACAGATTCAAGTCCTTGGTGGTACTCAGGAAGGACACTTTCCATGACCAATAATTTTCAGAACGGTCATCAGACCTGAACTTAAACAATTCTCGGCGGATGAGGTACCTAGCGAGGTCTTGTGCACCTTGTGGCTCGGGTAAGGACTGCTTGGCTGGATTGGCCGAGTGCTGTGGAGGTCTGTGCAGGTAAGTCTTACTTGTTTCTTCTCTTTTAAGCTCAGTGTCTCCGAAAACAAGCTGTTTGTTACTGTGGTGAGTAGCTGGTTCTGCGTCGAGATACCTGGATGTTTCCTTGAAGAACAATTTGGAGTGTTGTTGGACATACTCACTTGTAGGTTGCACTGGACTGAGGGGCTGTTCTAGAACATATGGTTCATGGCTGTGCTCCCCGCCTTCATTCTCCTCACCTTCTTCATAAGCTGCAGCTTCAGCTTCAGCGGCAGCAGCAGCGGCAGCTCTCTGGCTTTGGAGAATGTGGAGACTGGTGTCGAGGTCAGCTCTCTGCTTCATCACACTAGCGCCGAGGTCAGCTCTCTGCTTCATCACACTAGCTTCTTTTTCAGTGACGGACAATTGAGCCTGGGCAGCTTTTGCCTTGGCATGTGCTTTGGCGGCTACAGCAGCTGTCGATGACGACGGTCTGCTGGACCGCCGAGATGATCTAGAGGATGCTTTAGAGGACTGTGACTTGGCATCATTTGCTCGAAGAGGCTTATGCTTCTCGGTTGGCTGGTCGACGTCTATGGTATATTGTCTTCCTGAGCGTAGACTCATGGTAGCTGGGTGGTATCTTCTTGTGCTTGAGCCCGCTATGCTGTTGTCTTTTCACTATTCTGCCCTTGCAGCGCGTTTGTGAGGGTGCCAGTTAGTTCCTTCAGTAACCCCTAGATGGCACCTTCACTGGTTGGTTTCCCTTTGTTAATTGTTACTTGTTTCTTCTGTTTATTATTTAACTGCCTTTTATCTGGTTTATTGGTTTCACCTGTTTTTGCTTGTATTTAAGTTCTGTGGTTTCTTCCCTCTGGGCTTAGTCCTGACAAGGGAGTTAGTCCTGACAAGGGAGTTAGTCTTGACTAGGAGCTCTGTCTCGACAAGCTTGTTGCCCTGTGGTAGCTTGCCTTGACAAGCCGGTTGCCTTAGTGGTTGCTTGTCTTGAGCTCCTATGTCTATAACTGTTTATCTGTGTTATGTTTCTGCTTGTATTTAAGTTCTGTGGTTCTTCCCTTTGTTCTCGGTCAAGACAAGCTACCACAGGGCAACCAGCTTGTCCAAACTGAGCACCTTATCAAGACTGAGAAACTTGTCAGCACCTTGTCAAGACCGAGAACAAAGGGAAGAACCACAGAACTTAAATACAAGCAGAAACATAACACAGATAAACAGTTATAGACATAGGAGCTCAAGACAAGCAACCACTAAGGCAACCGGCTTGTCAAGGCAAGCTACCACAGGGCAACAAGCTTGTCGAGACAGAACACCTAGTCAAGGCTAACTCCCTTGTCAGGACTAAGCCCAGAGGGAAGAAACCACAGAACTTAAATACAAGCAAAAACAGGTGAAACCAATAAACCAGATAAAAGGCAGTTAAATAATAAACAGAAGAAACAAGTAACAATGAACAAAGGGAAACCAACCAGTGAAGGTGCCATCTAGGGGTTACTGAAGGAACTAACCGGCACCCTCACAGCGTTCCTATGCAGAGCTAGACAGGTAGCTAACAACTTGATATCTTCCCATAAAAATCACAAGGCTTGACTTTTCTTGTAAACTTTACTGAAAGATTCTTATTGTGAAACTGAAATACAATACAGAAATGGAAGCACACATTAGTACACAAGCACATAACTGATATGCATACACAAATTTAGGTAAGCCTGAGCAGCACAGTACATTTGGCATGTAACTTACCAAAACACGTGGAAACACAGCTTACTGTGAATATACATTTAGCAAACTGAAAGGCATTCTCTTACATTCACTTTAAATTAGTCCTGTACATAGTGCATCAAAATACAGCTACAAGTTAACCAGCTAGACAGAGAGCGAGCACTTCACGGCTAGCTGTGTAAGTTTGCTTACAGAGAAAAGTTACAAACTAAACATTTTCTGCAAAATATAGTGTACACTAATCATCTATAACATTGTCAAGTACTTACAGACAAATAGGGCTGGATTTTCCTAAGCCCTTGGAGTCGGGTTGGAGGCGTGCGGGCGATAAAAATCAGAGATCCGGGGGTCCCGACCCCATCCCGCCTCCAACCCGCCTCCATGTCAATTTCATAGGAGTCGGGTTGCCGACAAATGCTGGAACCCGACTCCCAGAGGCGGGAAGGGATTAAAGGCAATTAAACTGCCTGTTAACAGGTAGTTAACAGGTAGTTTTTTGCCTATTCGCGATTTTTATTGCTGGTTTGTGGGCTTCCCGACAGCTCCAAACCACAAAAGGTTTTTGAGGCGGGACGTGGGTCTGAGGTCTTGGAGGGGTCGAGGTGCCCAGTGTTCAGGTGAGTGAGGGGTGCAGGAGTGCAAAGGTAAGTGTTTTGCAAGTGTTTAAAGTGTTTAAATAAGTTTAACTTACTTTTACTTACCTTTACAGGAGTCCTGCATTCCGGCGTCGGGAGTCGGCTGCAAGAACCACAGAAGTTCCGATTTTTAAAAAAAAATCAGCTTCTTGGTTTCTGCAGCAAAATGATTTTAAAGTTATCCTGAGAAAGGACTCAGGCTGAATTAGCAGTTTTTCAGTGCTTGACAGCTTCAAACAGCTGTTAAACGCTGATATTTCATCTGCCAAAAGCTTTTGACAGATGAAATGTCAATCTCTGACGTCACCTGTTGCCGGTGGCCCTTAATTGGCCTGCTGAGCCCACAGGGCGGGCTCAACAAGGTCAATCAGAGGAAAATCCAGTGGGTTGGCCACATCTCCATGGAGGCGGGACAACAAGCCCGAATGTGGGTTTCCCACCTCCAACCCGCCCCCGTAGCAAAATCCAGCCCATAGTGTCCAAGGCCAGAGCGTAACAAGAAAATAACTTCCCAGATCATGTGTCGAGCTGCAGGTCTGTGATATACGGTTTACTTTACTGCACTTTACTGCGCTTTACTGCACTTTACTGCACTTGCTAGGTACCAAATATCCACTAGGTGGCGGCACACAATGGAAATCGACCCAAATTACTCAAACCCCTGAATTAACTGGAAAACTAACATAAATTCCTAAAGGAAGGCAGCACAGGGAGAGAGAGGCCACAATCAGCAGAAAGGAGGCAAAAGGCTTCCTTGAAGGCCCTGGGGAGCACTCCTGCTCTTCCGAGCTCATAAGGAGTCCTATAAAAAGCGCTTACCTTTGGAGCCGGCCGCAGTTAAATTTACATCCCGCTCCCAATTGCCCTGTGAAAGCCTGATTTAAATATGTTAATGAAGTGTCCCGCCGCCTCAAGACAGGACACTTGTACCCAATGCCGTAAAAATGGCGACAGGCATTTGTGCGTTGGGTTGTGTTTGACAGTTTTTAGGATTTAAACCCCTCCCCCCCCCGACCTCCTCCTGTCCGCCATGCGGGGGTTAATATCACAGCCATAATTCAATTTCAGCTCCTTCACAAAAGGGGCTGAGGGGTCCCAATTCTTCTTCCTGGCGAGGGGCCTTGGTGCCCTTCCTGGAATCAGCACATTCCACTGCAATATGCAGCCTCTTGGTGGGTGCAAGGTCTGCCCCTAGTTCCACAAGCACCTAGCCTGGCTATTTAACTGAAAGAAAGACTTACATTTATATCGCACCTTTCACAATCTCAGGACGTCCCAAAATGCTTTACAACCAATGAAGTACTTTTGAAGTGTAGTCACTATTGCAATATAGGAAACACGGCAGTCAGTTAGCACGCAGCAAACTCCCACAAACAGCAATGAGATAAATGACCAGATAACCTGTTTTTAAGTGATACTGGTTGAGGGATAAATATTGGCCAGGACACCGGGGATAACTCCCCTGCTCTTCTTCAAAATAGTGCCATGGGATCTTTTACGTCCATCTGTGAGGGCAGAAGGGGCCTCAGTTTAACGTCTCATCTGAAAGACGACACCTCCGACAGTGCAGCACTCCCTCAGTACTGCACTGGAGTGTCAGCCTAGATTTTGTGCTCAATTCTCTGGAGTGGGACTTGAATCCACAACCTTCTGCCTCAGTGGTGAGCGTGCTACCAACTGGTCCACTCCCTGACCGCGTGAATTTTGGCAGAGTCAGCACCAAGGTCCTCGGTAGGTCAATTCTAGCTCTTATGCTGCAATGTTGCCCTGCTGGTTTATGGCCCTATGGTTATGAAGATGACCACATGGGCTGTTGATGAAGACCATAAATATGTTGGCTCTGAATTCTCATGGGGTTTGTGTTGTAAGTCATGCGGGAGTGCATCAGAAGGCCTGTGAATTATGCCAGAGCCATGAAACATCAGATCTTGGCCTGGGATGCCAGTATGTGTGGGGTCTCATTTGGAGCAGAACCTCCACCTGCCCAAAACAAAGTCACCAGTGGGCATAGCAAGGGGAAGGGAGATTCCAGGCTAGGCGTTTCCTCATCCCCAGCCTGGGATCCATTGGGCAGCAGGTGGGTAGGTGAAGGTTTGCTAGCCTGCTGGCTGGTGGGGTTAAGACCCACCAAGGTAACCAGGCCTGCCTGGTACTTGACCTGGATTATTTTGCCAAAAATCTTTTGGTACCTTTATAAAGGGGGCATATGGGGGGCTAACCACTGCCCTCTTCTGGGTCATTGGCACTCACAGTAACTGGCTAGTACTGCATTGCCTGCCCCTCATCTTCTGCAATGCACCCAAGTTATGCCCAAGTTATGCCAAGAACCTGGCAATGATATGGTAATGAGGCAACCTACCCCTTGACTTGTAAAGTCCGGCAGGTCAGTGGTGGAGGTTCCCAGCAAGTACATCCTTGGCACTTTTGCCAGGATGTCGCAGATTCACGTTTTTGGCCCTACATTGTCTGGGTTTGAATATTTGACTCAGTTTAACCCTCAGTGGACCTTAGACACATTTATTTCTACCCTGCGATGCTTAACATCCACCTGAACAGACAGACATCATATCTAAAGAATAATGCCTTTGACAATGCAGCACCCCCTCAGCACTTCAGCAGAGTGTCAACTTAGATTACTTGCTCAATTCCTGAAGTGGAAATATGAATCCACAATCTTCTGATTCAGAGGCATGGGTGCTACTAACTCACCCAAACTGACACTATAGTGATAGAGCGTATGAATGGTTTGAAGATTACCTCATCGGCAAATAGGACTTCAAATTCACAAACACAATATCAGCTTCAAAATCACTCAAAACCTGAACACTCAACGTCAGCAGTTAATAGTTGCTCTGGAAACACTCTTAGCAACCATTGTTGACGATACTGTTGAGGATCAAGCATAGAATTGAGAAATAAAGGATGAGGGAAATATAACGTCAGCATAAAGAAGGACTTATGATTAGAAGAGTTTCTAGAAAAAGCAGTATTAGCTTGTGATTGAATGAAAGGTACATCTCTGTGTATTAGTCACTATTGAACATCCTGCCGATAATGAAATCTTAAAAAGATGATAAGTTTCTTTTTCAATGTTTGTTTAAACTGGTAAATATAGTGGCCCTGAAAATCCACCAGTGTTCTGCTGGTGTCCTGGCATAACTCTGGTGAGAGACTAAGGTGCCATCGGAAAATGGCAGGAAACTGGTTGCGCCAGGTCTCCGCTATACCTGAGATTTTCCTGCCAACCTTATAAGATACGATACCTCAGCCCTCCCTGTACAAGGCAAATGCTGTCAGGGGCAGAACCAGGGGTAAGAACCCACTATGCTGCAATTTAAAAAAAAAAATTTGTTCTTGAGATGTTGGCAATGCTAGCAAAGCAGCATTTATTACCCATCCCTAGTTGCCCTGAGGGCATTAAGAATCAACCACATAGTGCGAGACTGGAATGGCATGAAGGCTAGACCAGGTAGAGGTGACAGGTTCCCTTCCCTGAAGACCGTTAGTGAACCAGTTGGATTTTTACGACAATCCGTAAGCTTTCATGATCATTTTTCTGCTGCCAGCCCTAAATTCCCGGATTTTATTGAATTAAATTTCACAACTTGCCAGGGTGAAATTTTGAACTCATATCCAGGCTGCCAGGCTACCATACCCAGATTTTGCTTAGGTCATTAATATGTGGGGCTGGCTTCTTCTCTGCATTTACAGGTGGGATAACGACAGAGAATAATGGAAAATTCAGGCAGTGAAGACAACTGCCACCTCACCACCACCCATCCTACATTTCCCTACCCCGACTCATTGGGACCGCCACTGGCTAATTTTCCCTACCCACTGCATGCAAATGGTGGCAGAGGGGGCTTGAGGCCCAGGTCCCCAGCATACTTCCCTCCCGCCTGCCTTTACTACTGCTGTTTCCTGGGACCGTCATGGTGAAGGTGGTCGTATTAACAGTGTGCACCAGCAGATCTGCTGGACCACCAGACAAGCAAGAAGCAGTGGGATTGAAACCCTAGGACAGGAGCCACGAAGACCCTGGAGAGTGAAGGGTAAGTCCACAGGATCTTTCTCTCTCTCTCCCTTCAGCTTGACAAAGGCAGCCAAGGATTGAAATGCCTTTCTAAAGCCAGAAAAAATGTTTGCCCACCTCCTATCAACTTAACTTCAAGTGACCATATCAATTTACATTATACGAACACTGCAAATGTCGTCTTTCCCATCCTCTCCACCCCCACCCCCACCCCACCCTTCCAATCAACTAACAACCTACACAGGGCCAACGATGCACTGAGTACCAAGCCAGAAAAAGGAGAGATGAGCAGGGGGATCAAAAGCTTGTTTGAAGAAATGGATTTGGAAAGGGGTTTAAAGGAGGAGAGAGAGGGGGAGGGAGTTCCAGAGACTAGCTCTGAGTGGGCTGAAGATTCTACCACCAATGATGGGGCAAAGGGAGGGGAACATAATTAACAAAAACCAGAGTCAGAAAACAGAGGGGGTGATTTTGTCAATGGGGAACTTTTGGAGGCGGGACTCCCACTTGCCAGGTTTCAGTCCTGCCTCCACCAACTTCTGGCCAACCCACGCTGTTTTCCCTTGATTGACCTTGTTAAGCCCGCCCAGCAGGTTTAGCAGGCCAATTAAGGGGAAGCCGGTTACAGAGAACGTCAACGTATGACGTGTCATCAGTCACAAATCTTTGTGAAGCTGTCAAACAGTGACATTCTCTGTAGTTTGATGAGGTCTTGAATTCAAGACCTCATCGAACCTCTTTCTTTTGCAGAAATTAGATGGTTGTTGCATTGGAGAATGCAACGGCCATCTGTCATCTCTACCGCGGAGGTGCGAGACTCTCCGCATACACACCGATTGAAGCCTGCAGGAAGAAACAAAGGTAAGTACACTTTTTCTAACACTTTGCACTTACCTCAGATACTCACCTCTCCACACTTGCACCCATCATTCACCTTCACAGCACACTTTTGGACCCCTCCGACCCCCGCAGACCCCCCACTCGCCTCGGTGACCCTGGCGGGTTTTGGAGCCTTCGGGAAGCCCGCACTTGTATGGGCAAAAAGGGGATAATCTTATTTTCTGCCTGTTAACTACCTGTTAAGAGGCAGTTAAGTGGATGTAATCCCTTCCTGCCTCCAAGGAGACGGGACCCGGCGCGGGATGGCTACCCACCTTCTAGGAAGATGGCACGGAGGCAGGTTGGGCACCCGCCCCCAGATTCTGCCATTTTCCCAGCAGTCCCGCCTCCAAACCCGCCTCCCCAGGTCTGGCAAGATCGCGTCCAGAGTGTTCTAGGGAGGGGTTATCTCGGGCAGAATGAGTTTCCAAAGGTAAGGTAGAGTAAGGCCATGGAGGAATTTACAGATAAGGATAAGGATTTTAAATTTAAGGCATTGGTGAATGAGGAGCCAATGTAGGTCAGTGAGGACAGGTGTGATGGCCAGATGCAACTTAGTGAAGTAGAGTTTTGGACAAGTTCAAGTTTATGGAGAGTAGGTGATGGGAGGCCTGCAAGCAGAGCATTGGAATAGTTGAGACTGGAGGTGATAATGGCATGGATAAGGATTTCAGCAGAGTTGTGGCTGACATATGGTAGAGGACAGTGTTATAGAGGTGGATGCAAGTGGTCTTTGTGATGGACAGGATATGGCGTCTGAAACTCAACTCAGGGTTGAACAGGACACCAAATTTGCAAGGTCTAGTTAAGCTTGCGATATTGGTCAGGGAAGGAGGATAGAATAAATGACAAGGGGAGGAGGAGAGGGGGAGGCAGTGGTTTGGCGCCGGTTTAATTCCCTTAATGTTTCCCTTGCATCCTCTCACTCCTCACACAATCTGGTGTTCAATATTCTGCTTGAGTATTTGATCTAGTTTCTTTTGTGTACGCTGCATTTTGTCATGAATCTTTTGCTCCCAGCGCAACTGGTTGCGGACAGCAGAAAGGTTCTCTCGCCATCCACTTCTTTCTTTCCGCATCTGTCTTACTAAATCTTTTAACTCTTTAGTCTCCTTATTTAACTGGGCAGCGCACAAATGTGCCCCGTAACCTGTCTCGACCTCTCTTTATTTTAAGTTTGTTTTTCTGAACACCCTCAGAGAGTTTATCAAGGATGTAGTCATAGTCCCCATTACCGTCCTCTAAGATTTTTAGGAAGTCCACTGCTGCGGACGTGCCAACTTTTTCTGTCAGACTGTCTACTAGCGGTTCTCGATGGTATGCCAATGCCATTGTACCTCTGGTTTTACCTTTACCTCACTCTCTCTCTCTTCCCTCTTTCAGGGAGTTCCCTACTTAGTCTTAAGCAGCGATTATGCGCGGTCGACCAAGTTCCTCCGGTCCCCACAACCGAAACCTTACAACTCCCAACTCTGTGGTCCCACTTCTGACACCACTGTAAGATTTGGATCACAGGTCACCCACAGATTACCCAAAGGGTCTTAGGAGTTGTAAGGCATTTAATTAAAGAGCGGCAGTTTAAGTTAAGTACAACACGCAATCAAGATAGACATTGTAGACATACGACCGTGACAAGCAGCTGGTATCGGTCCTGATCAGACAGACGGCTGGCGTGCGCAAACAGCTCTTCCCTTCCCTTCACCGTCTGTGCTAAAAGCTCTTTAGATAGCTCTTTTACTCTCTTTTAGGGGTGGGCCTAGGGTAGATTATCAAAGATACAGTCAACAGCCTTTCTAGCACACAAACAGCAGACAGCTAGTCTGGAAACAAGGTCACCGCCACGGTGCAGAATATTATAACATCCGCAGGGAACCAAGAACATAAGCAAATTCTAAGCATCTATCCAGTTATTCTAACACCAGTCTGAAGAGACTTTTTTGTCTCAAGTTATTTCTTCCAATTCACGATTTCTTACAGGTTTGCGCCACTGCACCCAGGTCCTCCTGATGACATCCCTGCTTGTGACCTCCTCTGCAATGTGCAACCAGGCTGTGTTGGTCTCCAGGGGAGGTCTCTTCCACCCATGCTGTGTCTCCCTCCGTAAGCATATGGAGGGAGTCATGGGAGAACCTGGGTGCAGCCCTGCACCTCTGTGTAGTGATTGTCAGTGTTTGCAGCACTTCAAGACTGTAGAACACTGACAGCACAAACGTCAAAAGTAAGGTGGCCATGGTCCCTTTAAGGAAATCGGCTCAAGATGCATCATGAATGATGTCACCAGACCCGCTCCTCCTAATTGGGCCGGGAAATGCACTGGGCAGGCTTAACAAGCCCAATTGAGATAAGTTAATTTTACAGTGCGGGATGGAGCTTGCAGCAGGGCTGCGACCCACCACTGACATCGCCCGCCCCGGACCCATCGAGGTAAGGAAAATCGTGGCCAATGGCTTTGGTCTTCCCAATATTTAGTTGGAGGAAATTTCTGCTCATCGGACAAGCAGTCTGACAATTTAGAGAAAATGGAGGGGTTAAGAGAGGTGGTGGTTGTTGTGTATGTACCTTTAAGAGAATAACTGGTCTCAGACTGCAGTACCGGCAGTGACCACCCCTGTATAAAAGGCGCTAGTGAGCCTCTGTTGTTTTCAGTTTCACTACTGACTTCCATCAGTAAAGACGTGTTTTGTTCAACTCCTGCTGTCCGTGTCTCAATCATTCACGGACGTAATACTGGTGACGAGCAGATACGAACCTACCTACAGTCTGCACCACCTCCTGGGATCCATTCCTACAGCGAAGTGAGCAGAGGTCGAGGCCAGAAAGAAAAGAAAGTAAGAGGCAGTAGAAACGGGCATCGACCGTGGGCATCCACCCTGTGTTGCGGAGTTGAAGATTGCTGGAGAAGCTGTCGGAAGCGGGGCCTGGTTCCTGTCGACGGTGCTTCAGCTAATCGGGCTGGTGGCAGGTAGTGCACTGATCCTTCCTGGGCTGCGGCGGTCGCGAACTCGAGCGGGTGGTTTGCAACGGGGCCGAGCAGCATTGTTGGGAAGAAGAGAGAGAGAGGGTGGAGCACACAGGGCGCGGCCGGTGCTACGAAGCCGGGCTGCGTATAGACCCGCGAAGAGGGAGGCAAGAGTCCCACAGGGTTGTTCCACGACGGGAAAATAATTTTTTTTTTAAAGAAATATTAAACGCGCAAGAAACCGCGAGGAGCTGCAGGTTGCAACGGGAACCGCGGAAAGCAGCGCTAGCAACAGCAGGGAAGAAGGCAAAGCGCGGGAGGCGCCATCTTAATCAGCGGGGAAGAAGGCAAAGCGCGCGCCATTTTGTTAAATCGGGGAAGAAGGCAAAGCGCGGGAGGCGCCATTTTAGATTTGCAAGATGCCGAAGACTGGCTGTATCGCTGCTTTTGATAATACAATAGAGGACTGGACCACATATGTGGAAAGAGTCGAGGTATATTTCGAGGCAAACGAAATAGCGGAGCAGAAAAATGCATCGATATTGCTAAACTTAATGGGCGCTAGAACGTACGGCCTATTGCGGGACCTGATTACTCCAGCCAAACCGAAGGCGAAGAGTTTTAATGAAATTGTTGCTGTCCTACAGGAACACCTGAACCCTGCACCGCTGTTGATAGCAGAAAGATTTAAATTCCACAGGAGAACTCAGCATAAAGATGAGAGCAATGCTGAGTACCTTACGGAACTATGCAAGCTATCAAAGCACTGCCAGTTTGGAGCAGGACTGGCAGATACCCTACGGGACAAATTTGTCTGTGGACTCCTGAGTGAAGGAACACAGAAGAAGTTACTCTCAGAGAAAGAGCTGACGCTAGAGAAGGCTTTCAGCGTGACAGTATCGTATGAAGCAGCAGCCAGGGGAACTGCAGAAATTCAACAAAAACCACAGGAATATGGCACCCACGAAATGACACGGGGATTTGCAAAATGTTATTGCTGCGGCAGAACTAACCATGACCAGAAGGACTGCTGGTCCAAAGACAAAATATGCAGACAATGCGGGAAGATGGGACACATTGCATGAGTTTGCAGGTCTGGGAAGAAGACCAGCGACAACAAAAAGGCTACTAAGGAACCGTACAAGAAAGTACAAAAGATGACGGACAGTAGTTCCGAAGACCAGGTGAGCGATAGTGAATCCGGGAACAGGAGACTAAGCTGTCTCAAACTTCACAATGTAATCGCAAAAGAGGATCACCGAACCATTTGGGTCACCCTCATGATAGCAGGGTCCCAAGTTAAAATGGAATTGGATACAGGATCAGCGCTAACCGTCATGAATCGACGAGACTACGAGCGGCTATTTTCACACATACCCTTGAGAGAGACATCCATCGTCTTGACGACGTATACGGGGCAAAAAGTATACCCCAGAGGAAAAATAAGGGTGCCTGTCGAATACAACGGCAAGAAAATACGGAAATTGTATCTCTACATACTGCCAAATGGTGGACCACCGTTATTGGGACGGGAATGGATCAGGAAGATAAACTTAGATTGGCACTCCATTCATGCAATGACGGTGGACGGTAAAAAAGATGAAGACGTCACTCCTGGATGATTGTCAACAATCTTAGTTAATGCCAAAGAGGTATTTCAACAAGAACTGGGCACGCTTAAAGGCGTAACCGCCTCGATAAAAATAGAAAAGAATGCAGTTCCCAAGTTTTTCAAAGCAAGACCGGTACCATATGCAATTCGCCCAGCCGTCGAGGCAGAGCTGGAGAATCTGGAGAATGCAGGCGTGTTGTCTAAGGTCGACTGGAGCAAGTGGGCGACACCCATCGTTCCTGTCATGAAGAAAACGTTAAGCAATAAGTCCAGGGAGCCAAGGAAGATTCGCATCTGTGGGGATTTCAAGGTGACGGTGAACCCAGTCCTTCACACAGTACAATATCCTCTTCCAAGGATAGAAGACATCTTCGCCTCACTGTCTGGAGGGAAGCGTTTTACAAAAATTGACCTAGCACAAGCATATTTGCAGATGGAGGTTGCAGAGTCCTCTAGGAAGTATCTCACGATAAACACTCACAAAGGTCTTTACCAGTATCGTCGATTGGTATTCGGAGTAGCATCGGCTCCGGCGATATGGCAAAGAGCGATGGAACAAGTCCTGCAAGGGATTCCGGGGACTCAGTGTTACTTGGACGACATCCTTGTGACAGGTGAAGATGACAGTGAACACCTTAACAACCTAGAACAGGTGCTCACTAGACTACGGGAACATGGGCTGCGAGCCAACCGCCCCAAGTGCAAATTTTTTAAGAAACAGATATCGTATTGTGGCCACGTGATTGATGAAGAGGGGTTACATAAGTCCCCTGACAAAACTGAAGCGGCTGTTAAGGCCCCAGCGCCTGAAAATGTGTCGCAACTGAGGTCATTCCTCGGATTGGTGAATTACTACCATAAGTTTTTGCTGAATTTGTCAACAATTCTGCACCCACTGAACGCCCTGCTACGAATGGGGGTAGCATGGAAATGGAGCGATGATTGTAAGCGGGCCTTTCAGAAGAGTAAGGACTTAATCACTTCAAGGGAAGTATTGGCTCACTACAACCCAGCACTACCGATCAGACTGGCGTGTGATGCGTCTCCCTACGGCATTGGGGCGGTACTGTCACATAAATTCCTTGATGGTTTAGAGAGGCCGATAGCTTTTGCGTCACGCTCGTTAACTTCTGCCGAGCGTAACTACGCCCAGATTGACAGAGAGGGCCTCAGCCTAGTGTGGGGGGTGAAGAAGTTCAATCACTACCTGCACGGTCAAAGATTTACTCTACTAACCGATCATCAACCTCTTGTCTCCATTTTCAACCCTCAGAAGGGCGTACCGATAATGACAGCACAACGGCTGCAGAGGTGGTCCCTTTTCCTAGGGGCACACCAATATGACATCGAGTACAAAGGAACTAAACAGCATGGAAATGCTGATGGATTGTCACGCCTACCGTTGCCGACGGTGGAAGAAGAAGACCTTGCAGTGGATCCAATGGAGTTATTCCACTCGACCATAGTCGAATGTCTCCCTGTGACGAATGCAAACATAGAAAAGGAAACACGGAATGACCCGACACTATCACGGGTCTATGATTTAACGGTGAAGGGATGGCCAGCACATGGCGAACCACTGCTGCCAGCATTCTCGCCGAGAAGAGAACAGCTGTCAGTGTGCAGAGGAACCTTGATGTGTGGATCCAGAGTAGTAATTCCACCTAAGTTGACAGATAGAGTGCTCAATGAGCTTCATGAGGGTCATTTGGGTGGGGTAAAAATGAAGAACTTAGCCAGAGCGTTTGTGTGGTGGCCGGGAATCGATAGAGAAATCGAAGAGATGACCAAGAGCTGTGCAGGATGCCAGAAGGTCCAAAACGCCCCACCACAAGCTCCTCTGCATCCATGGGAGTGGCCCTCATCTCCATGGCAAAGGGTGCACATTGATTTTGCTGGTCCCTTCATGGACTCGATGTTTTTAATTGCGGTGGATGCACATTCAAAGTGGCCAGAGGTAATAAAAATGTCCTCAACCACCACGGAAAAAACTATCACAGTTTTACGAACCATATTCGCCAGAAATGGGCTGCCTGAACAGATTTGCTCTGACAATGGACCACAGTTTGTGTCTGAAACGTTCCGGAGGTTCTTAAAGAACAATGGTGTTAAGCATTACACATCTGCCCCATATCATCCAGCCACTAATGGATTGGCCGAGAGGTTTGTCCAAACATTCAAGAAGGCTATCAAGGCAATGTGTAATGAAGATATACCCCTACAACACAAGGTGGACAACTTCTTGTTTGCCTACCGGAATGCGACACATGCGGTTACCAACCAAACTCCAGCCATGATGTTCTTCAATCGAAGACTACGATGCCGCTTGGATTTGGTTAAGCCAAACGTCCGAAGAGATGTGGAGAACAGGCAGTTTCAGAATATGAATGAAAGGCCGACCAGGAGTTTTAAGATAGGTCAACCAGTTATGGCCCGGGACTACCGCACTGAGAAATGGCAGCCAGGAACCATTTGTACACGACAAGGACCTCTCATGTATACCGTGGACGTTGGGGAGAGCATTGTAAGACGCCATGCTGACCAGATTCTAGAGTCACTGGAAAACGTCAACTCCACACCACGATCTGATACACCTGGTAATGAAATCGACGTTCCAATTGCAGCTACCGCAGAACTGGTAATATTGGAAGCAGATGAACCAAACAACGACATTGATCCCGACTCAACATTGCCAGAAGAACCTGATACCCCAAAGAGGCGTTATCCAGACAGAATCAGGAAGCCTCCTCAAAGACTGAACTTATAATTGCTTAAACTTAACCAATGTATCTAGCAACCGTAATTGTGATTGTAATTAGTTATCATTTAGTTGTTAAATTAATGTTATGTACTGTTCATCTAAAAGGGGAGGAATTGTTGTGTATGTACCTTTAAGAGAATAACTGGTCTCCAACTGCAATACCGGCAGTGACCACCCCTGTATAAAAGGCGCTAGTGAGCCTCTGTTGTTTTCAGTTTCACTATTGACTTCCATCAGTAAAGACGTGTTTTGTTCAACTCCTGCTGTCCGTGTCTCAATCATTCACGGACGTAATAGTGGTGAGGTAGAGCTGGGTGTCATCAGCGTACATGTGGAAACTGTGTTTTCGGATGATGTCGCTGAGGCTCAGCATGTAGATGAGAAATAGGAGGGAACCAAGTTCTGTGAACAGGTTCTAGATATAGCCCAGCCGTAGGCTGTGCCACATTGACAGCCTGGCCCTGCCCACTTTCTCACCACTATGCAGATAGCAGAGGGAATTGAACCACAAACCGTAGAAGTTTACAGCACTGAAGTGTACCACTCAGCCCATTTTATCTGTGCCATTTCTTTGCTACAACAATCCAAAACTAATCCCACTTCCCCCATTCTCCCCAAGTATTCCAAGCCTCTCCTCAGAACTATATTTGCATCCCTTACGTCACCTTGGTGAATCTATGCTGTACGCTCCCTATGGCTTTAATGTCCTTTCTATAATGGAGTGCCCAAATGTACACACATTACTCAACCATTAATCCTCGATGTCTCACCATAACTTTGGCAGTGTACGAAAGGCTGATATTTAGAGATATTTAGTAGATGAGAATCATATATGTATAACTTCAAGTGTAGCCATTGACCAAATAATATTAATATTAGTAGGGAAACATTTAGGGAACAGTGATCATAGCATCATTAGGTTTGGATTAGCTATGGAAAAGGACAGGGAGCGATCTACAGTAAAAATACTTAATTGGAGGAAGGCCAATTTCAGTGGGTTGAGAATGGATCTGGCCCGGGTAAACTGTAATCAAAGATTGGCAGGCAAAACTGTAATCGAACAATGGGCTGCCTTTAAAGAGCAGATGGTTCGGGTACAGTCGAGGTACATTCCCATGAGGGGGACCGGTAGGGCAACCAAAGTCAGAGCTCCCAAGATGACGAAAGAGATAGAGAGTAAGATGAAGCAGAAAAAGGGGGCGTAAGACAGATCTCAGGTTACAAGTGAGGACTAGGCTGAATATAGAAAATTCAGAGGGGAAGTGAAAAAGGAAATAAGAGGGACAAAGAGAGAGTATGAGAATAGATTGGCAGCTAGCATAAAGGGGAATCCAAAAGTCTTCTATAGGCATATAAACATAAATAGTAAACGGTTAGTAAGAGGAATGTGGAGCTGATTAGGGACCAAAATGGAGACCTACGCATGGAGGCAGAGGGCATGGCTGAGTTACTAAATGAGTACTTTGCATCTGTCTTTACAAAGGAAGAAGATGCTGCCAATGTCATAGTGAAAGAGGAGGTAGTTGAGATACTGGATGGGATAAAAATTGATAAAGAGGAGGCACTAGAAAGGCTGTACTTAAAGTAGATAAGTCACCAGGACCGGATGGGGTGCATCCTAGTATGCTGAGGGAAATAAAGGTGGAAATTGCGGAGGTACTTGTCATAGTCTTTCAATCCTCCTTAGATGCAGGGGTGGTGCCAGAGGACTGGAGCATTGCAAATGTTACACCCTTGTTCAAAAAAGGGTGTAAGGATAAACCAAGCAACTACAGGCCAGCCAGTATAACCTTGGTAGTGGGGAAGCTTTTAGAAACGATAATTAATAGTCACTTGGACAACTATGGATTAATTAGGAAAGCCAGCATGGATTTGCTAAAAGCAAATTGTGTTTAACTAACTTGATTGAGTATTTTGATGAGGTAATAGGGAGGGTTGATGAGGGCAATGCGGTTGATGTGGTGTACATGGACTTCCAAAAGACGTTTGATAAAGTGCCATATAATAGGCTTGTCAGCAAAGTTGAATAACATGGAATAAAAGGGACAGTGGCAGCATGGATATGAAATTGGCTAAGTGACGGGAAACAGAGAGTAATGTTGAATGGTTGTTTATCGGACTGGGGGAAGGTATACAGTGGTGTTCCCCAGGTGTCGGTACTAGGACCACTGCTTTTCTTGATATATATTAATGCTTTAGACTTGGGTGTACAGGGCACAATTTCAAAATTTGCAGATGACACAAAACTTGGAAGTATAGTGAACAGTGAGGAGGATAGTGATAGACTTCAAGAGGACATAGACAGGCTGGTGGAATGGGTGGACATGTGGCAGGTGAAATTTAACACAGAAAAGTGCGAAGTGATGCATTTTGGTAGGAAGAACGGGGAGAGGCAATATAAATTAAAGGGTAAAATTCTAAAGGGTGTGCATGAACAGAGAGACCTGGGGGTATATGTGTACAAATCGTTGAAGATGGCAGGGCAGGGCAGGTTGAGAAAGTGGTTAAAAAAGCATACGGGATCCTGGGCTTCATAAATAGAGGCATAGAATACAAAAGCAAGGAAGTTATGATGAACCTTTATAAAACATTGGTTCGGTCACAACTGGAGTATTGTGTCCAATTCTGGGCACCGCACTTTAGGAAGGATGTGAAGGCCTTAGAGATGGTGCAGAAAAGATTTACAAGAATGGTTCCAGGGATGAGGGACTTCAGTTACGTGGATAGACTGGAGAAGCTGGGGTTGTTCTCCTTAGAGCAGAGAAGGTTGAGAGGAGATTTGATAGAGGTGTTCAAAATCATGAGGGATCTAGACAGAGTAGATAGAGAGAAACTGTTCCCATTGGCGGAAGGGTCGAGAACCAGAGGACACAGATTCAAGGTGATTGGCAAAAGAACCAAAGGTGACCTGAGGAAACATTTTTTACTCAGTGGTTAGGATCTGGAATGCACTGCCTGAAAGGGTGGTGGAGGCAGTTTCAATCGTGGCTTTCAAAAGGGAATTGGATAAGTACCTGAAGGGAGAAAATTTGCAGGGCTACGGGGAAAGGGTGGGGGAGTGGGATTAGCTGAAGCACTCTTGCAGAGAGCAGGCATGGGCTCAACGGGCAGAATGGCCGCCTTCTGTGCTGTAACCATTCTATGATTCTATGATTAATAAACAAAGAATCCACCAATTGTTTCAACTATTATACAAATGTATAAAAATAATAAAAGAAAATAGAAATTGCAGAAACAGAAATGCAAGGTCAGGTAGAAAACAGCATAAAAAAACATGACAAAAGAAAAAAATTATCAGGAAATTATACAATAAAATAAAAGAAACAGAAGAGAAAAGGTAGAACATTGAACTAACGTGAAAAATAGATTTAATTAAAATATGGAAAAAATATAATGAAACAAATGAACAAGCTGAACGTATAATCCTTTAGGAGTCTGCGACAGGATATTAAAGAATAATGATGGAATTGTCAGGACTGGAATTTGTCTCATCTTAGGATTTCTTCTTCATGATAGGAGTATCTTAACTTGCAAAACACTCACGTGTGTGCGTGTTATTAATTAACAATGACTTTGTTGAATCATTATTGACATTGGTATGTAATAGATAAAATCTGAGTTGAATGTATTTGGCATAGTGGTGAAAGAGCAAAACAAAGCCTTATCCTTGTCCAATGGATTTGCAAGAGTGTTATCAATAAGTTTGACAAAAAAAGTCAAATTAATAAGGCAGCAATTTTTGAAAGATAAAGTTTACATTAAATGTTCTGTGTTTGTTTGGATCAACAGTCGTATATAAGTCCTTACTAGACACTTCTAATAACTAACAATTTAATAAATTACTAGTCCACAAATAATAATACATTTACTAGATGCTTAACACTTTCTAATATCATATCTTGTCATTTTTAATACTTTATTAATACTACTAAGTTGCTTCTCTGAACTTTCCTATCTTGTTCCTAAGCACCAAATATGCTATTCCTCGTTCTCTGCTTCCTTACTGTTTTGAATCAAGGCTCATCATTCTATCACCTTACATATGCTAAATAACACAACTTGCATTTATATAGCACCTTTAACATTGAAAAATGTGCCAAGGCGCTTAACAGGAGCGCAGTTCCTGGGCAATAATGATGAGGATGATGATGAGTTAACTGAACCAGATCCTATCTATATACCTCTGAAGCAACCGACTCGATCTCACTTCCTACACCACTTGCTGTCTCAATCCCATGCACCAGCTTAAATACTTTGACCTAAGGGGATGTAGATAGTATAAGTGAGGATGTAGCACTGAATGATTCACAAAGAATGTGGGAGCCAAAAGAGTGGGGAGTGCGTGAGTTGTCCAGCAGAGTCTGCAGAGATGGCTGTCCTTGGTAGGGAGTCAGCACACTCAGACCTTATGGGTCCTGCTCTGAAAAGATGGATGTTTGAAGAACATCACACCTACATGCAAGCATTCAGCACATGCTCCTGGGATGTGCGGCAAATTACAGGAATTACGGTGGAGTCCACTGCACTCATATGCAGTAACATCAGAGAAGCGTTTAATATGCTGTAGACAGAGCATGTGGCAGCTTCTTTGGCGTCTTCGACAGACTCCCACCTCAAAAGTACCCCAGTAGAAGCTGCTGTCTCTTCCACGTCCTTCCAGTGTTCTTTCATCTTCCCCTACCTACTCACTCACTCATTCATTCATTTACTAATTGCCCCAGTATGAGCACTCAACCACAATGCCGAAGCACACAGTATATATTGTCTTGTAAGTAATATTTGAAAGCCTCTCATACAGCCAGCGTTCTAAAGTATCTTTCTATAGGTGTCCTCCAAGAACTAGCCACAGCTTCCAAAGCTGCTAACGGTGCTAATACCTCTCAGCATTGTGACTTTTATACCAGATTAGTTATCACCAGCATATGTAATCCACCCCAGGGGATTTAGATAGTCAACTTAAGGAGGGTGAACCAAATGAAGCACTCAATGAGAATAAGCAAGTTGAGGTGGTGGTCAAGAAGCAGAAACCTACTAGCTTATAGTCTCGCTGCTCAAACATTCCACTTTGTCAGATTTTTGTGGCCAGGTTTGTATTAAATTATAAAGAAAACAATTGTTATACTTTAGGTCTTTAATTTTCTCATGTTCAGAGCCAGCTACCAGTACCTTAAGTAAAGTGTCAGTCCCTATAAACCAGAGTATGCAGTTATACATTCAATGTCTGGTAATGGAGTAAACCCAGGGGTCAAATAGAAATCCGTGTGGTGGTACTTAGCTTACTGGAATTGTCATATGCTTTGTCGTGATCTCCTAGACCTTGGAAGGCAGTAGAATAAATACTCTATCAACCATGGCTTAGGTTATGAACTATTGAATAGGTTTATTAATAACAGATAAGCAATAGCAAAGACTATATAGCCGGTTACCTAGAGTTTACAGAACAAACAAATGATAAGCAGTTGTGACCTTCACTAATACGCTTATTAATACTGGATCTGAGAGAAGCACCCCTTAACAATAACTTTATGTAAGATTTTTTACTTATTTTTTCCTTGGGCCTCCTGCTTTTCTCTTGGTGGCCTCAGCAGAAATGATGAAGTGACAGCACACTCCCTGAGATATAAATTGATGTTCAACCACCAAATCAGCAGTCTCATATCTCGCTGCCAAACTCAGTCTCCCCGAATGTGTTGCAGATCCTCTTATAGACCAGTAAGAGATTGTTTTGTGACCCACTCAGCACATTTAAAACATCTAATTCTCTAGCGTTCTATGACCTGTTCAGCTGTACCAACACTGTCTAGTAGTGGCTGATCAACGGGCTTAGTCAACTGTTTATTGAACAGTCAGAGTGGGGCATCTAGCTTCCTTTGTGCAATGACTTCCCAGCACTTGTGACGCCACAAAATGACTGGTATCCTCAGTCATCACTTAGGATTTTACATTTGTTGTAGAAGTTGCTCCCTCAATGTAAGTTCACATATCCCTTCAGCTGATACTGTGCCCTCTCCCTCTAGCTATAACATCCATGCATCCTGCATCTACAGTACTAATTCTTCATAAGTGCAGTTAGGCTCCTTGTATGCCAACCTAAGATTACTAGTATAATTTTCTGGTGCGAGATTGCAACAAGAATTGCTTTTTCACAATATTATTCTGATGTCTTGGTTCTATACATAAAAATTCAGTACAGGTTTTCCCACTGAGTGATAGCACCAGCTTCCTGCTCATGTTCCGTGGCCCCTTTCAAATCCAAATGCTTGTAAAAGTTCATCTATGTCATATTCTATCATGTACCAGATCATGAGCTCAATTTACAGGACCATCACTCATTTGAATTGCGTTTGTTGCAAATTGTCCAGCCATTGCAAACCCATGCTGTTGTTGCTTTTCCTTCTGCATTATGATTGTGTAAAGCCTCCCTTTGCTGACAGTTTCTCATTTTCTCAACCTTTTTGCTCGCCTTCAGTTTGCACCAGTGCAGCTTTTCATCAACCTCAAACATGTATAGCCACGTTTGGGGCGCTACAGCCGGGCGGCCGCTAAAGTTTGCGCCCGGCGCAACTTAGCGCCACCTTCGCCGATATTCAGTTGCATCGCCCCAAGAGGTTGCTGCTGCGCTAAAACAGGCGATGCACGACTATCATTAGGCGCTAAGCCGGCGGTCCGGGGCGATACCCCCGAGGGCGGGCGCAGCGCAGGTGCGGTGAGTTGTTGATTGAAGCAGACACTCTGGCGCCGGTCAGCTCTTAAAGGGGGTGGGTGGATTTGTTTGGCTGCCACGCCCTGCACACTGCAGCCCTGAAGCAAGGCCTGACCACTGCTGCTTGATCTGTTCAACGCCCAGGACAATGGAGAAGGCCAGGGAGAGAGCGCAGCGCTGCAGCGAGGGTGACCTGAGGGTGCTGGTTGGCGCAGTGGAGCGCAGGCGCCATGTTCTGTTCCCTGAAGGTGGCAGGAGGCCGCTGCCCAGCGCCTATCGGAAAGCCTGGAGGGAGGTGTCAAACAGGGTGACCTCCAACAGCGTGGTTGCCAGGACTTCTGTACAATGCCGAAAAAAGTTCAACGACCTCACTCGGATTGTCAGGGTGAGTACCCTTTCCAGTGTCCTCCTCATCCCTGCATGTGCACCTCAGTTTATGGGCAAAGGGACCTGAAAGCCCTAATGCCCAGCCCTCATCCAGCAGCTATGGGACTGTCATGAAAATCACTTGCACATTCAGGACTTTACACACTGTCAGGGCTATTCCACCATGGGAGGCAGTGCAGACAAGATCAGGGCTTCGCACTGTCAGGGCTAGTCCACCATGGGAAGCAGTGCAGACAAGGTCAGGGCTTGACACTGTACTTAGAGGCCGTCCTTTCTCTTGCAGGGCAAGCTGGCGCACAACCGAAGGCAGCAGCGTCAGACCGGGGGAGGCCATCCTGACCTCAAACAGCTCTGCGACCTGGAGCAGCGTGTGGAGCGCATTATGTCAGGCCGGCTGATTGGCCCCGTCGCCAGTGGAGATGCCGACCCTGTTGTGGGCCCCAATGGTAAGGGCATCACCTTTTTGACCTCTCTCTTTCCACTTGCACCTCAGAACAGCATCCTTTGCCACTGTCGGACCAATGCAGTGCATAGCAGCACTCATGCCTCCCTCGCTGCCTCCCTGTCCTCACTCTAAAGCAACTCTTGTGCCTCCCTGCTTTCAGATGGTGACTCGCCAGGTGAGGAGGCGGCCCCTCAAGCTGGCACTGTGTCCGAGTCAGACATAGAGGAGGAGGAAGAGGAAGCCAGAACATCAGGGACACCCTCAGCCGAGGCAGCCCATGGCCATGATGGTGACACGTCTTCCCTGGAGGGGAGCAGGGGGGAAGGTTCGGAGGATAGTGAAGCTCCAGGGACCAGCGGGCTGCAGCAACGCGGGAGGGGTGGGGAAGCTCGGCGGCCTTCTCCCTGGAGGGTGAGTGCGGCCTCCAGTCCTGCTACGGTGAGCGCAGAGGAGGTGCAGATCCTAGCGGAAATGGGCACCCAGGCTGAGCGCAGGCACACTGAGCTCATGGCTGCAGTGGCAAGGATGCCTGACTCCATAGAGTCACTGTCAAGGAGTGTGCAGGAATTCGGGGCAGCACAGGCCAGGAGTCTGCAACAATTCAGTGCAGCACAGGCCAGGAGTCTGCAGGACTTCGCGGCAGCACAGGCTAGGAGTCAGCAGGACTTCGCTGCATCACAGGCGGCTTCTAGCCAAGTGCTCAGTCGTGCCGTGCATTCACTGGCTGGTGTCATGCAGACACAGACCAGGGCCACACGGGCACTAACTGCTGCCACCCTCGCTGGATCGGCCAGGCATCGCCAGGGCACTCGCCGCGCCGCAGCAGCCCAGCAGTCTGTGCTTCAGCAGATTGCTGCGCATGCTGCAGTGCTGGCCCGTGTGAGTGCCAATGTTTCAGCCGACCAGGGAGTACCTGTGATCTGTCAGGTTGGCAGCATTCCTGCAGCCAAAACTGTCACTCCTCCATTGCAGCTGCCACCAGCCGCTGGACAGACTGCTGCCACCCAAGCAGAGTTGGAGCAGTCAGCAGCCGGCCCCTCCAGGCCCAGAGCTGGTCCAGGCCGACCCCCAAGGGCATCTGCCGTCTCACCATCTGACCCTCAGCAGCCTTCCCCCAGCATTGCTGCAGCCACTGGGGTCCCATTGAGGAGGAGCTGCAGGGCGGGTAGGGGCCAGTCACGGATGCGAAACGCATCACCCTCGCAGGGGAAAAAGTAGAAGGTGTGGCCAAATGTTTTGTTTTACTTGTAAAGGCCGATACTGGTGTATTTGTTTTACTTGTAAAGGCCGAGACTGGTCTATTTGTGTTACTTGTAAAGGCCGAGACTGGTCTATTTGTGTTTTTGGGGGGGGGTTTCTCTCCATTAGTTTGTTATGTGGGAAGGGCACAGAGGTATCATAGTAATAAATTTTCTTAAATCGCACTGTCCATGCTTTCTTTTGGAAGTTCTGGTTGCCCTGCTCGGCTGAGGGCTTGTGGAGCGGCTACATTCATCTTCTGCCATTGGCACAAGCCATTCCCTAAGAGGGGGCCTAGAACCGACGTGCAATAAGCCGCCGACGGGCGGCCCTTGCACTTTCTGCCTCCCTCCTGTGCTGGTCCTCCTCCTCCTCCTCCTCCTCCTCTGGTGGTCCTCCAATGTCTGGTGGCAGTGGCTGAGTCCTGCGGATAGCCAGGTTGTGCAGCATGCAGCACACGACAACGAAATGGGAGACTCGCTCAGGCGAGTACTGTAGGGCTCCTCCGGAACGATCCAGACAGCGGAACCATTGCTTCAGGACGCCGATTGTTTGCTCAATGATGTTCCTGGTTGCTTGATGGCTGTCATTGTATCCCTCTTCAGCAGGGGTGCTGGGCGCACGGAGCGGGGTCATCAGCCAGGTGCACAAAGGATAGCCTTTGTCCCCGAGAAGCCATCCTCATGGGTGAGGCTGGGCCTCGAACATGTCTGCCACAGAAGTCTGGTGCAGGATGAAGGCATCGTGGCTGCTGCCTGGAAAGCGGGCATTGACAGCTAGGATGAGCTGCCTGTGGTCACACACCAACTGCACGTTGAGCGAATGGTAGCCCTTCCGGTTGCGGTAATCCTCGGCATTCTCTAGAGGTGCCCGCAAAGCCACATGCATGCAGTCAATGGCGCCCTGCACCATGGGGAAGCCCGCTAATGCTGCAAAGCCCATTGCGCGCTATTGCTGCTTGTCAACGGTCATGGAGAAGGAGATGAACTGACGTCTCCTTCTGAAAAGGGCATTGGTCACCTGGCGAATGCAGCAATGTACCGCAAACTGGGAGATGTTGGAAATGTCCCCAGTAGCGGATTGGAAGGAGCCGGTGGCATAGAAGTTGAGAGACACCGTCACCTTCACTGCCACCGACAGAGACGTCCTGCTCCTCAGCTGTGGCTGCAGATCTCCGCAAAGCAGGTGGCAGATCTCAGTGACCACCGCCCTTCTGAATTGCAGCCTCCGAACACACTGCTCCTCAGACATGTTCAGATATGAGAACTGCTGGTGGTATACCCTGGGTGGGTAAGGCCTCCTTTGCCGACGCCTGTTGCCCCTTCTCCATCTGGCCATGACTGGCACTCTCTCACAGCGTCTCTGAGCCCTTTGAATGCAATGGAGAAGCCCAACGTTTCCACCCATTGCAGCCCCCATTATATGTTTCCAATCAATGCTATGGCTCTGAAGTTAAAGACAAGTGCAAAGCTGTGGCCTGAAGCCACAAGTACCTGTGCGAGTGTTGAGCCAAACCAGAAACCTCTCTACCTTTGTCTCTCTCCAAAGATCCGTCTCTCACAAAGAAGGAGTGGTGCAAAATGGCTGCCATTTATACTGCAGGAGGAGTGCCCTTTAATTAGCGCCCCCCGCGCCCCGCAGCGACTGGGAACCGTTCCCCTCTACCAGTCGCTAGGGGCACCAGGCGCACAATAGGCCGGCGCCACTGAATTTCCGGTTTGGGGCGCACAAAGGGCGTTGCACCATGAAATGACGTCAGGATATGCGCGCGCAGCTGAGCGCGCGCAAAGGCTTTGCGCCGCCGCTAAATCTTAACTGAAGTTCGCGAGAGGCGCAGATCGCGCTGCGCCCGGGCGCTAGCCGCTTAGCACCCTACATCTCCTCCTCCTAAGGCGCTAGCAGCTGGCGCAAACCACTGAATTTCTAGGCCGCATTGTTTCTATTACCCCTTGAGTTGTTCTTTTGCAGCCTCCAGTTGTTCTTTTCCTCTGCTACTAGCCTGGCTAACTTTAGATCATATATAAAAATCTTGTAATCATTCTAAGCACTGCTATTTATTATGGCTAAATATCCTTTAAATGTAAATGTTTCAATAGCCTATAGTTGGTCTGATTGTGATATTCTGATCTCACACTGTTATATTTTTAGGCTTTGATTCAGATATTTCTCTTGTGTTCAACATCAATGGCCACTCCCATAAATCAGCCCTCACTTCCTATAAACCTATTTTATGCCCAATATGGCAGCTCCATGGCGGGAAGCTCGCAGTCCAACTGGGAGGAGGGGAGCCAGGCATGGCGGCCAGAGGTCGGATCATGAGCGGGAGAAGCAGGCCACCACACGTGGAGCCGGCAACAGTGAGGAGGAGGCTGCGGTGACGAAGAGGATGGAGCGGCTGAGGGACATCGTGCTCCCACTGCTACTGGAAGCCATTGAACTGACTTTCTGAACACGGCGCTGTAAGAATAGCTGACGTGTCCCTACAGGGAGTAAGCATTCCATTGTACTTGTACTTGTACTGGTTACATATGGCAAATAAAATTGAATTGAATTGAATCTGAAAATGCAGTGATCTCAGAGGTTGATCAGGAACCCTTGTCACTGTATTTAGCTCAGTGGATCTGTCAGGAGCCCTCTTGTGACCTCCTGGACTTCGAAAGGTGGTGGAATAAACGTTCTATCAGACCGTGGCTTAAGCTAAAAACTAAGGAGCGGATTTATTAATAATAGGTAAGCATCAGAATATACAATACAGCAGATTACAGTAGTTTACAGAGTATACCTACTCCTCAAACAAACAATTAACACAGATGCGACCCATTGCTAATATTCTTATTAATACTGTACTCCCATCTTTCTCTTTATAGCCACAGAAGAATTGATGCAGTGGGAGCATGCTCCCCCCTATACCCTGGTATCCTTTGAAATTCAACCAGAAACAAAGAAAATCAAAGTACAGTACTGTATATCTTTCAAAATTAAGTAAAGCTGCCAATTATACATATGATTAAAGACACAGAATATCTGCAGTTCCTGGAACTGCACGCTGAAGTGTCAGCAGTGTCCACCTAATAGGTGTCAGAAACAAATTCATTTGTTAATTGACTGCAAAATCCTTTTGACTCAATGGATCAATCACAAAAACAAAGCACTATGTTCTGCTAAATGGCGATCAATGGAACGACATATGATTTTAATTAGTTCTGCAAACAAAATGTATTCACATGAAAAGAACATTCTCTGTCTATTCAATTGAATATGAAAGCCATGCATCATGTCTACAGAGTCTTACATATTTCAAGCCAAATATTGGCCATGGTTGTAACAAAAATTTAAAGTTTCTTATGCATAGATATAAAAAATATATAGACTTTCTTATGATCAGAATTGTGACCCAAAATTCCAGGTTTATCAGAACTTAGCCCACCCCTCTCCCAGACCAATCTGAATCTCTGGCAACTTTGCAGGGAATTGAAGAGAAATGAAAATAACTGAAATCATCAACCATCTTTCTCCTCCTTAATTTTCTTAGCCCCTTCTTTAATCCACTCTTGAACCATTATAGTTGCTACTGGAAAACCCTGGGCCATAAGTGATGTCTCTCCTTGCTCAACAGTCTTTCTTTCATGTCTAAAATTCACTGTTTATGACATCAAAGATATCCCCCCTCATAAAATCTGTAGCAGTCACTTTCAAAAACGTTTTAAATAAGTTGCTTGTAACCACAGTCTGAAACAGTATATTATATTGCACATACACAACTCGTACAACAATTTATTTTGGAAAATTCCAAAATAGAATAGTAAGAACTTCACGAGGAGCCTTGTATGTTAATTGTTGTGACAGTAGCCATGAAACATCTCTGGAACATTCTGTCAGGTCCAGGTGGCTGAGTGTCGCAATCTAATTTCCGACTCTGAAACTGCTTCCTAATTGTACTCGGCCCACTTGACTGATTTGGGATTTCTAAAGTTTGTTCAGTACCTGCAGAAAAACAAAACAGCCATGTAAATAGTTAAACAGTTTCTGAGGTGTCCTTGAAGACTAGGAGAAGCCCTTGTGGCAGGTTATGGGAGCTGACACAGTGGTTGTTAGCTAAGACTGTGCTTGAGCATTTTGAGGGGTTTACCTTTGTATTAATGAGCTTTCCTGACACCCAGGTGCTGAGACAAAGGGTATGACCAGTAAGGAGTGGTGGCAGTACAAGTGATAGAAGATGTGTACTGGCACCAGTACCTAGATTTACCTTCACCACCCTTGTGAGGTCATTGAACCTCTTCCTGCACTGTGTGGCAGTTCTTGGGATATAAGTTATTGTTGTTGTTGGGTTGGTGAAAGTAGCACTATCTCTGCAATGAATGAAGTGCCTGTGTGATTACCAGTGAGGCAGGTGCATAAACTCAAGAGTAAACTCCATCCAGGACATGCAGAAAAGATGTCGATCGGAAAATCACCTAGCATTTCTTTTTTGGAAAGGGTATCATATGTCATGGAATCCTTGAAAAAGATCACACCCACAATCTTCCTATGTTTATTGCTTTCCCACAAACATCAATAAGATCAAAAGATAGGTACCATCTTAATTCATCTCGAGAGATCCTTGTTGCATTCAGTTGCTTTTTAAATTTTTTCCAGGGTTTTTGCCTCCACCACTCTACCTGGAAGTTTAACTCCATACATTGGTCACTTGTTCTGTGAAGAAGTCTATCCTGATATCAGTCCTAATATTACCTTTTACTAGTTTCAACCCATGTCTCTTAGTTCTATGCCCGTATTTTAATTAAAAATAACATTCCAGCTTAACTTTTTCTATACCCCTAACTATCGTATATACCTCTATAAGATCACCTCTCATACACTTCCTTTGCAAGCTGAAATCCCCAAGTTTCTCCAGTCTTTCCTCATAACTCAGACCACTGACACTAGGGATCAGCCTCGTGGCTTTTCTTTGCAATGACTCCAGCACTTGAATGTCTCTTATTTCTTGGCAAACAGAATTGGACACAGTATCCAAGGTGCAGGCCGACCAGAGCACCATAAAGTTTGATCATTACCTCCTCTGACTTATTTTCTGCTGCTTTTGTGCAGTTCAATATCCTATTGGTTTTGTTGATTACTTCTATGCACTGGTTGGACACGTTTAGTGCTGTGTTGTCTAAGGCTCCTAGCTCTCTTTCAGCTTCATTCTTAGCTATTTCGACACTATTGATGGAGTACGTGAGTTGTCGAAATTTCCTTCCTGTGTGCAGTACTTTATATTTGTCTGCATTAAAATTCATCTGCCATCGTTCTGCCAGCTTACTTATTTTATCCAATTTGTTTTGTAATTTCGGAGCTGCCTCCTCCAATTACATTGCCTCTTCTAGTTTGGTATCATCTGCAAATTGATTCAATCAATAATGCCCAGCTTTTAGTGACTGCCATTTACAACATATATTCACACTCAACAAGAGTCAATAATATACAAGTAAACTATATATATTTGAATGATATGAATGTAATTGGTATAAATCACACCTGAGGAGTCTCACAATATTGGTAACAATATGTGGCTAGCAGAATGGCAATGCTGTGATCTCCATTCACACCTAATAAATTATAGCAAAAAGATTTGTCATGCAAAAACATCATACTGAAGACAATTACTGTGAAAAATGAAACACCCACTAACTTATACATCTACAAATGTTAAATTGTTTACACTTTATTTGGTGCAGTGTCCAGTATTTTGCAGTAACATTTATTTAAATCTAATCACCTTCTTTATTGCTAAAAATTTATTGAAGTATTCTTCATACAAGATATTAGAACCCACTGAGCAGAACAGAAAACCACAATCACAAATACTGGTTTGTCATGTTTTCAAACATTCAGGCCACCTCATGATTTATCCCCTTGTTTTATCTCCCTGGTTGTGTCGACCATGGCTCAGTTGGTAGCACTCTCAACTCTGAGTCAAAAGCTTTTGGGTTCAAGCCCCACTCCAGAGATTTGAAAACAAATATCTAGGCTGACATCCTAGTGCAGCACTGTCAGAGGTGCCGTCTTTCGGATGCAACGTTAAACTGGGGCCCTGTCTGCCCTCTCAGGTGGACGTGAAAGATTCCATGGCACTGTTTCAAAGAAGAACAGGGGAGTTATCCCCGGTGTCCTGGCCAATATTTATCCCTCAACCAACATCACTAAAACAGATTATCTGGTCAATATCTCATTTTCTTCAAAGGGCTTTGGGACGTCGTAAGGTCGTGAAAGGTGCTATACAAATGCAAGTCTTTCTCTTTTTTACATCAGCTCCAAACCTGGAAGTAACCTGGATCTGGAAGAGGTCTGGAGGCAAGCTTGAGATCCAGAGGATGCCTGGAAGAGGGCTCAACACTTGAAAGAGGCCTGAGGAAAGAGGGCTTGAAACTGAAAGGTTGTCTGAGGCAGTGTAAAGGACCTGAAGGATACCTACAGGAGAGTTCAGGACCTGAAGAAGTTCTGGGGAAAACCTTGGGACCTGGAGAAGCTGGGGAAGAATTTGTGACATAGGGGAGTCTTGGAGGAGTGACCAAGATCACTCTTTGAGTAACTCCAGTCTTGGAGAAGTGCACCTTCAGATTCCAGCCTTCATGTTCGGATCCACCCTCGATCACAGATATCTCCATGATATTCAGCGTTCCTCCAGCAAAATCTCCAATAAGATATGGAGGTGGCCTGAGGGAGCACTCTGGACCTGTAGTATGCAAGGCCAAGAGCTTGGGTTCTGAAGTTAGCCTGCAGGAGAGCTTAGAACTTGGAGGATTCCTGGAGGAGGCCTTGGGAGACCCTTAATGTAGGAATCTGCAGGCAGCCTGGAGAAACAAGTCAAAGGTTATTTGAAATCAAAGCTATGGGTACCTGGAGGGAACAAACAAGCCCTCCTTTGACTCAATTCCTGATGTCAAAATATGCAGTTGTGTGACAGACGTATGCGACATATGAACATATATAAAAATGACGGACTGAAAAAGACTGACTGGTCCATCCAGTCACACACAATTGTGATGTCTTGTGCATCACAGTACATACACTCCCCACCCCAACAGAAAGCCATGTAATCTCCTGGGAGAGGCAAAAAAACATAAAAACCCAGGTCAATTAGGGAAAATATAACCTGAAAAATTTCTCTCCAACCCTCCTTAGGTGATTGAAACTAGTCCAGGAGATCAATCTTTCCCTGATTAATGTTATACAGCACCTACCTTTAATATGAGGTGATCTCCGCTCCAGCCAGAAACAAGTCCAGCTCTTGCTTGAGGAATTCAGTGAATCAGAGTTCACTGCACAAGCTGGCAACCTGTTCCACAGGTCCATTATTTCTGGGAAAAGAACCATCTCCTGACATCTAATCTAGTTCTGGCCTTATATAATTTGAGATTGTGACCCCCTGATCCTCCCTAACCTATTTATCATGAAAAAAAATGATTGCACAAACACAACCTATTCCCTTAATCATCACATAAACCTCGATCGAATCACCTCTATGATTCTAAAGTGCCCTTTGAGCCTATCTTGGTAACTGAGATGCTTCAAACTGGGATTTAATCCTCAGCACCCTTTCCAAAGTCTCAATATCACAATTATATCACCAGTTATGGCAACTGAGAAGTCAGCATACGCTTGTCATCAAAAATGAAAAGTAGGTAAGCAATGTATACGATCGACTAATCCCCTGCGGACAAACACTGTGGGCAGGTTTGCTAAAGGGCAAAAAAAGCAGCTGACAGAAAAACTAATAGGGCTAGATTTTCAGTTGCTTGCGCCAGCAGTTAGCGCCTTAAGAGAAGTGATTTTCGGGCGCTATGCGTGTAGCGCCTGGGCGCAGTGCAGTTTGCGCCCCGCCCCAAATTAAGTTGCCCGTTAGCGCCGGCGCAAAGTTTAGCGGCCGCCCGGATGCGCGCGCAGAAAATGACGTCACATCCTCGTGCAACGCCCTTTGGCCGCCCCGAATCCAAACTTCAGTCGGACCGCCCGATTGTGCGGCTGGCGTCCAGTGCGTTTGTAAAATGGAACGCAACACACCCTGGGGAGCGCAAATTAAAGGGCCCTCCTCCTGCACTATAATGGAAGGAACCAGTGTGTTGTGTATTTATGTTTCCGGACTCCTCCTCCTCCTCCTCCTCCTCCTCCTCCTCCTCCCCCTCCTCCTCCTCCTCCTCCTCCTCCTCCTCCTCCTCCTCCTCCTCCTCCTCGTCTCTTTCTTTCTTTCCCCCCCAGACTCTGCCTTTGAAAAAAACACATGCACCCTTCCCCTTTAAGAGCTCACTGGCACCAGAGTGTCTACCGTGCGCTGCACCCGAGCTCGGGTGTTGCGCTCTGCACCGCCGGCTTAGCGCCTAAAGATAGTAGTGGAACGCCTCTTTTAGCGCTCCACCAACCTCTTAGGGCGAAGCCACTGAATTTCCGGCAACGGGACGCTACTTTGGGGTGGGCGCTAACTTCGGGCGGGCGCTAAGATTAGCGCCCCATAACTGTCTATACTGAAAATCTAGCCCTTGGTGTTTGTAATACAGACAGATCTGCAAGAGAGGAAAAGAACTGAGATTTGAGAAAAAAAATAAAATACAGAGATAAATAAAACCAAATTGAGTAATTACATTTGAACAAAGAAGTGAAGGGAACAGACTAATGAGAAGAAAAAGCTATCACCTGGATTTATGTGACTAAAGGGCTCTTAAAGGATCATATTAAGTGTTACCGGACATTATGCAATTCCACTGGATTTACAGTTTACCCAACGGGAGCCTATGGCTATTATTTCTAAGGGTTTCCGAAGAACCTATAAGGTTATTAAATAATAATCTACTGAGTATATTAGCAGCAGATACAAATACACATATAATGAACATCTTCAAATAAAGTCAGCTTACCTGGTGTTTGCAAATCTAATCCAGTATCCAGCCTGGACTGTGGCTTAGTGCAGATGAAAAGGTAGCACAGAACACACACTGTGATGACGAAGGCTAGGAGAACCACCGCTGCTATAGACAGTCCCACCAGAGCACCGATACTGAAACAGAACATGCAAGAAAAGATTTCTTTTAAATTTGATCCTAGGTTACATGTCTGTCAAAGTGGGGGAAAAATTCGGTATCGCCCATTTTGGGGCACTAATATCGGCCGGGCGCAAAGTTTAGCGCCTGGCACTAATTATCGCCTCCGATTGCAAAATTCACCTCTATCGCCCCTGGAGGTCATTTGAGCACTAAATCAGGCGCTACACACCTCTCTTAAGGCGCAAACGTCACAGAGCGAGGCGCTACCTCAGAACGCTACCGAAGCTCAGGCGATGCCAATTGCCATGGAAGCCAGACAGACTGGTGCCTTCCAGTTCTTAAAGGGGAGGGGCCATCTAGCTGACCAGCCACACCCGGCTCATTGCAGCCTTGAATCTTGGCCTGGAGAGACCTCAAAAGCAATTGTGTTGGAAGCACTAATGGATAGGCCCAGGGAAAGAGCTCTGTGCTTAGGAACCTCAAAAGTGGTGCTGAGGGCCAAACCTCCTTAGGATAGCGTTAAAACAAAAAATTTTGCCAACAAGAAAAGGCAGGAAGCGCCCACCTTTAAATAGCGCTCCCCCAGCCCCTTCCCGACTTGAAAACGTTCCCCTCTACCTATCGTTCCTAGCAGCAAACGCTAAGGCAGGGGGCACAATTCAATATCCGGTCTGGAGCGCTACCGGGCGTTGCACGCTTGACTGATGTCACGATCTGCTGGCGCAGGAGATCATGGTGGTAGTGTTTAGCGCCGCCGCAAAATGACTGGTCAATTTCGCAAGCGGTGCTAAAATCGCCACGCTCGAGCACTAAGTTCATAGGGCTAGGTTTTCAGTATAGGCAGTTTTGGGGCGCTAACCTTAGCGCCCGCCCGAAGTTAGCGCCCGCCCCAAAGTAGCGCCCCGTTGCCGGAAATTCAGTGGCTTCGCCCTAAGAGGTTGGTGGAGCGCTAAAAGAGGCGTTCCACTACTATCTTTAGGCGCTAAGCCGGCGGTCCAGAGGGATAGCGCCCAGGCGGGGCGCAGCGCGGGTGCGGTCGTTTTTGGACTGACAGCAGACCCCGTGGCGCCGACCAGCTCTTAAAGGGGGAAGGGACGAATTGGTCTGCTGCCACGCCCTGCACACTGCAGCCTTGCAAAGAGGCCTCAACACTGCTGTTCAGCCCCAGGGAGTCATGGCAACGCCAGAGAAGGCCCGTCAGCGTGCCCTGCGCTTCTCAGAGGGTGATCTGGACATAATGGTCACAGCTCTGGAGGTGAGGCGCAAGATCTTGTTCCCAGAGAGTGGGAGGAATCCAACCCACCACGACTACACCAAAGCCTGGAAGCAGATCGCCCAGAGGGTGACGTTCACCGGCGATGCCCCCAGGACCCACAAACAATGTCGTAAAAAATACAACGACCTGATCAGGATTGTCAGGGTGAGTACCCTTTCCAGTCTCCTCCTCATTCTTGCATGTACACCTGACATGATGGGCAAAGGGAGCTGAAAGTCCTATTGGCCAGCCCTCAGCCAGCAGCATTGGGACAGTCATGAGCATCAATTGGCCATTCGGCACTCTACACTCTGGCCAAGCTATTCCACCATGGGAGGCTGTGCACACTACATCAGGGCTTCACTCTGGCCAAGCTATTCCACCATGGGAGGCAGTGCACACTACATCAGGGCTTCACTCTGGCCAAGCTATTCCACCATGGGAGGCAGTGCACACTACATCAGGGCTACACTGCGCACTTACAGCCCGTCCTTTCTCTTGCAGGCTAAAGTAGCCTTTAATCGCCAGGCCCGTGCCAGGGGTGGCCGCGCCAAGCTGCAGAAGTTCACTCGGCTGGAGGAGCGCGTGTGTGTGCTCATGGGAGCCCGTGTGATCATCCCCACAGCGTGCGGAGTAGCCGACCCTCCACTGCCCGGCAATGGTAAGGACCTCGCCTTTTGGCCCTCTCGCGTCGCAGTGGCCCATCCGAGCTACCTCCTTTGCCACTGTCCCACCAATGCGCTGAATGCCACCAGTCCTAACTCCCTCGCTGACGCCGTCTCCTCACTCTGAAGCTACTCTTGTGCATTCCTGCTTTCAGCTGGTGACGACCAGGACCCTGAAGCTGCCAGTGACAGCACCTCCGAGCAGGAGGAGGAGGAGGAGCAAGCCGGTCCATCGGGGGAACAGTCACGTCCCGCAGGAGAGGAGGAAATGCTTGACACCTCCTCACTGGACAAGTGCCTGGAGGAACTGTCGCAGGGCAATGCAGCTTCTGGGACCAGTGGCGTCCAGCCACCCAGGAGCCGTGCGCGTGGCCCGCGGCCTTCCCCCCAAAGGGGGGAAGGATCAGAGGGGAGTGCTGCTGATCGGCACACTCGCCGCCACCAACGTGGCAAGGGTCCCCTAGTTCGGCCCCCTCCTCCCCAGCGGGAGAGTCGCGACTCCAGTCCGGACACCTTCACCTCGGAGGAGGTGCGGAAGCTGGATAAGATGGCCGAGAATTCGGACTGGCGCCACACGGAGCTCATGAGCGTGGTGGGGCGCATGCCTGAGGCCATCGAGTCGCTGGCGACCAGTGTGCGCGAGTTCGGGGCAGCAACTGCCGCGAGTGGCCGCATGCTGACTGATGCCGTCAAAACCCTGGCGGATGTGATGCGGGCGCACACCAGGACAACAGGGGCACTCACTGCTGCCACACGCGCTGTCTCAGGCAGGCATCGCCAGGGCAGCCGCCGCGCTGGACCATCCCAGCAAGCCGCCCCTCGGCTGATTGTTGCGGATCCTGCAGTGCGGGCCCGGCCGAGTGCCACCACGCCACAGCACCAGCCAGCGCATCCCAGACGCCAGCTGGCCCACATTGCGCCATCCGTCGCCGCCATTCCCCCACTGGGGCGTCAAGGGCAAGCGGCTGCAGCTGATGGTGGCCAGGCTCAGGTGCGCCACTCAGCAGGCGGCCCCTCGAGGCCCAAACGCCGTGTAGGCCGCCCCCAGCGGCATCTGGCGGAAGGGCATCTGAGCCTCAGGCGCCTTCCCCCAGCCTCGCAGCAGCCACTGGGCAGAGCTTGCGAAGGAGCAGCAGGCCGGGCAGGGGAGGCAAAAGGCTGGGCAAGGTCTCGCCCTCGCGGGCCACTCAGTAGAGGGTGTGGCCAGCTTTCCTTTTATATGGCGGTGGCCATCTTTATTTTGCCCATGGTTGTGTTGTTGGAGGGCTTATTTTTTGCGTTAGGCCGACGTTGAGGCCCGGTTTGAAGAAATGTGGAGTGACTCCTCCCCAGTTTGTGGGAGTGAGTCGTTTGTTGGGCTTTTTGTGGGGCCCGTTTATTGTTTTTGGGGATTCATGTGGGAAGGGCTTTTCATTTTTGTGTAATAAATAATTATCTTTATTCATGCAGTCTCCATGGTTGTTCTTCTTAGTGTTTGTTGGCTTCGCTGGCTGAGGGCTTGCGGAGCGGCTGCATTCATCTTCCCTCATGGCCCCTGGCCATTCCCTGACAGGGGGCTTAGAAGTACCGTGTAATAAGGTGGCGTCGTGCGGCCCTTGGCCCTGGTCGCTCCCTCCTGGGAACGTACTCCTGCTCCTCCTCCTCCTCCTCCTCATGCTCCTCCTCCTGAGGTGCTGGTCCAACGTCAGGTGGCAGTGCCTGAGTCCTGCGGATAGCCAGGTTGTGTAGCATGCAGCAAACCACCACAAATTGGGAGACCCGGTCCGGCGAATACTGGAGAGCTCCTCCGGAGCGATCAAGGCAGCGGAACCGCTGCTTGAGGACCCCAATAGTTTGCTCGATGATGTTGCGGGTGGTTTGATGGCTCTTGTTGTAGGCCTCTTCAGCAGCGGTCCTGGGCGCGCGGAGCAGGGTCATGAGCCAGGTGCACAAAGGATAGCCTTTGTCCCCGAGTAGCCATCCTCTTGGGGGAGGCTGTGCCTGGAACATGTCATGCACAGTACTCTGCCGCAGGATAAAGGCATCGTGGCTGCTGCCTAGGAAGCTGGCATTGACTGCCATGATGCGCTGCTTGTGGTCACACACCAGCTGCACATTCAGAGAATGGTAGCCCTTCCTGTTGCGATACTGCTCGCCATGCTCCAGAGGGGCCCGCAAAGCCACATGCGTACAGTCAATGGCGCCCTGCACCAAGGGGAATTCCCCGAGTCTGGAAAATCCCAATGCGCGCTGATGCTGGCTCTCCAGGGCCATGGGGAAGGAGATGAATTGGCTTCTCCTTCTGAACAGTGCTTCGGTCACCTGGCGGATGCAGCGATGCGCGCCGTACTGGGAGATGTTGGCTATGTCCCCAGCAGCGTATTGGAAGGAGCCGGTGGCATAGAAGTTCAATGCCACCGTCACCTTCACTTCCACCGACAGAGACGTCCTGCACCTGAGCTTTGGCCGCAGATCTCGGCGAAGCAGGTGGCAGATCTCTGCAATCACCTCCTTTCGGAATCGGAGCCTTTTAACACATCGCGCGGCACTCATGATTAGGTAGGAGCGCTGCTGGCGGTATAGCCTGACTGGGTAAGGCCTACGTGGCCGACGCCTGTAGCCCCCTCTGCCTCTAGCCAGGGCTGCCCCTCTCACAATGCGTCTGCGAGCCCTACGGACATGGAGCTGCAGCTCTGCGTTGGCACCCCATGCAACCCCCATCAAATCCTGGCAAACACTCAAATTTCCAAAAGGCCACTTGCGGCGCTCTGGCCTGAGTCCAAAAATACCTGAGCTCTTGCTGCTTGAAACCAGTTAGCTATCCTCCTTGTTGTGTCTCCAGAAATGCGTTGCACAAGAGTGTTTTCTGAAAAAAGGCTGGCCTTTATACTGGAGAGCACGTCCCCTTTAATTTGCGCCCCCCGGGGCCCGCGCTGGTTGTGTTGCGTTCCTTTTTCCAAACGCTCCGGCCGCCAGCCGCACAATGGGGCGGTCCGACTGAAGTTTGGAATCGGGGCGGCCAAAGGGCGTTGCACGAGGATGTGACGTCATTTTCTGCGCGCGCATCCGGGCGGGCGCTAAACTTTGCGCCGGCGCTAACGGGGAACTTAATTTGGGGCGGGGCGCAAACTGCGCTGCGTACGGGCACTACACGCATAGCGCCCGAAAATCACTTCTCTTAAGGCGCTAACTGCTGGCGCTAGCAACTGAAAATCTAGCCCCTAGAGCCCCATTAGTGCCCCCCGGAGGCGCTAACCAACCGAATTTTTCCCAGAAACACTCTAATAAAGAGCAAATAATTAATGTAGCTCAAGATGTTTGCGATAAGTACTATCTGAGACTGTTCTGTATGTAGACACATTCCTCCACATATAGGAACACAAGAAAACATGAAATGAGAAAAGGATCAAGCCTGATTCCTCCAACGATCATACATACATTGTATTATTATGGACTCTATCCATTAATACGCTTTTTATCTTACAGGGTTGCTTCTAATGGTAAGTAGGAGTATAGCATAAACGATTTGGTACATAGGTATGGCAAAATGCCATCACCGGCAAAGATAAATGAGTGTCGCTACCAGTACTTGCACAAGATCTACTATCTTGATTGTGGCCACTTTTATCTTTGCTGGTCTGTGTGGACTTTCTAAGCCTGACAATGAGGACATTTCTGACCACGGTGACAAATCCAGCTTTATAGTAAGCACTTGTAGTCGAATTTACAACTTTTGAACAATGATGCAGGAACAATTCTATTTTCCTGTTGTTGCCAAATCCAGCACTCAGAGTAAAAAGGATGAATTTGGCAAAAGAGAATTGGCACAATTACAGAGGTTTTGCATAAATACTCCCTTTTTCCCCCTCATGTAATCAAGCAAAACTCCAGGATATTCTTCCATTATCACACCTCTACTATTTAACCCTTGTAGTTCAAAAACAATCCCCCCCATCACAACATAACCACAGCAGCATAGGCGCCATTAAGGAGGATATGCCACTTGAGTTACACTGAGTAACACTCTAAAAAAGAGCAAATAATTAATGTAGCTCAAGACATTAGCGATAAGTACTACCTGGGACTGTCCTGCATTTAGACACATTCCTCCACATATAGAGTTGCTGGAGTCAGCAAGGCCTTTTAAAAATTAAACAACACATCCCAGGTTGTGCATTCAACTGTAGGACAATTGATTTGCACTCCTGTCCAAGCACTTCACGTTGGATCTAATAGAGGTCACATGCTTTTCCCTAGCTTGAAGGATGGCTCCTTTAAATATTTTGGTGGACTTCCTTTGGGGTTTTTATTTTATTCATTCATGGGATGTGGACGTCGCTGGCAAGGCCAGCATTCATTGCCCATTCCTAATTGCCCTCGAGAAGATGGTGGTGAGCCGCCTTCTTGAACCGCTGCAGTACCTCTTTGTAAAGGTTTGGTACAACTGAGTGGCTTGCTAGGCCATTTCAGAGGACAGTTAAAAGTCAACCACATTGTTCTGGGCCGGCAGATTTCCTTCCCCAAGGGACGTAGTGAACCAGATGGGTTTTTATGACAATCCGGTAGCTTCATGGTCACCATTACTGATACTGGCTTTTTAATTCCAAATTTATTTAATGAACTGAATTCAAATTCCCCAGCTACCCTGGTGGTATTATGAACTCACATCTCCAGATCAGTAGTCCAGGCCTTCAGGATTACTAGTCCAGTGACATAAACACTATGCCACCGTTTTCACCTGCATTAGGTAGCCCACCGGGGGAGAGGGGTTTACAGAAAATTCCTGCCACTGCAGGACTTTGACTCTTTGAATTTCCCGCACCCCTGGCAGGCTCCTCAGTGCAAGTGGAAACCCCGCTGGGAGCCCACCAAAAATATGTGGATTAGGCTGACCCTGGTGAATTTACTAAACTCAGCAGCATCACTATTGGGTGGGCAGAACAGCCACCCCAGCACACTTATAGCACCATCAAAGTCAAAGAGGAAGATTTCAGTCATTGGAGCATTTGATCATCTCAGACTTTTCCTCTCCCTAAAATCCTCAATCCCAATCAGATATTTATATAAAGGGTACAATATTCTTTGCTTCACACTTGCCACATTGCCATCAAGTATACTGAAATAGTCAGCATGCTGACATATTTCATGCCCTCAGATTTTACATTGGTTAATATTTGTTTATGCAATTTTGATTAAAATTTTCTGAATGTTGCCGATTCAAATTCAAATTAAAAATCTGACCTATCTCATTCATCCCTCCTGGAACTGGTAACAGTCAGTTCTTATTGCAATAACAATGAGTTTGCTTCAGTGGATGAAAGGTGAGACATGTAAAACTCATTTCATGTTAAATAAATATTTCAAAATAAACCTGATTTATAATGCCATATGAACACATATTAAATGAGGAGTTGCTTAACTGAAAAGAAGTGTCAAATCTTCAAACCTTATTAACAGTGGGTTAGTAAGGAGCCATAAACAATATGTTGTATCAGTGTTCATTGTGTAGTAAAACTGAATATAGAAGTCCACTAATACTTTAAAAGTAAATCAGCCTTCTTCCATTCCTGATTGTCTTCTGTTATAAACAACCATGTGATAAACAATTTTCAAAAAATGTTGTCAGTGATCTCATCACAACCTAAGTCAATAGAATCTCACCCATTCCATTCCACTTTCACACAACAACAACAACTACAACTTGTATTTATATGGCACCATTAACGTAGTAAAACATCCCAAGGTGCTTCACAGGAGTATTATAAAACAAAATTTGACACCGAGCCACATAAGGAGAAATTAGGGCAGATAACCAAAAGCTTGGTCAAAAAGGTAGGTTTTAAGGAGCGTCTTAAAGGAGGAAAGAGAGGTAGAGAGGCTGAGAGGTTTAGGGAGGGAATTCCAGAGTTTAGGGCCTTGGCAACAGAAGGCACGGCCACCAATGGTTGAGTGATTAAAATCAGGGATGCTCAAGAGGCCAGAATTAGAAGAGCACAGATATCTCTGGGGGTTATAGGGCTGGAGGAGATTGCAGGCACAGGGTGGGGCGAGGCCATGGAGGGATTTGAAAACAAGTATGAAAATTTTAAAATCAAGGCATTGCTTAACCGGGAGCCAATGTAGGACAGCGAGCATAGGGGTGATGGATGAACAGAACTTGGTGCGAGTTAGGACACGAGCAGCCAAGTTTTGGATGGCCTCAAATTTACGTAGGATAGAACATGGGAGATCAGCCAGGAGTGCTTTTGAATAGTCAAGTCCAGAGGTAACAAAGGCATGGATGAGGGTTATAGCAGCAGATGAGCTGAGGCAGGGGCGGAGGCAAGCGATGTTATGGAGATGGAAATAGGCGGTCTTAGTTATGGCGCGGATATGTGGTCGGATGCACACAAAAGATGGAATGAGAAAATGCTATTCAGCATTGGATGTCTGATTATCCTCAGTGAGGCAGGAGTGAAGACTAACGTTCCCTCATTTTTTTTGGGTGCATGGCCCCTTTAAGGGGCTGTGCACATGCGCGAAACTTTACATTGAGAAAGCTAGTCCCAGGCTGCACGGCACCGGCAGAGAGGTGCGCGATGGTGAAGATGCTACATCCTAGAAATTCAATAAGGCCCCAAAACAGACGGTGCCACCACAGGGCAAGATTTGCTCACACCCGTAAAAAAATCGCAGGCAGCACCATTATTTTGAATCATTTCAGCACACAGCTGAGCGACCAATGCGTTGCTTCAGCCTGTGCACTCAGCAGGAGGCCCAATGTAGCATGCCTGTCGCATCCCTGGAGTGAGGCTGCCTTTTCTTAATGCAAAGCTGTCATTTTAGAAAGCAGTCTCAAGCCCTTAAAGGGGAACTGCCTTCTGAACAAAAATTAAAAATCATTCAAAAATAGGCAGTCTTCAGCTCTTAAAGCTGAACTGCCTTCTGCACATAAAAAATTGTAAAGTGCTTCAGCACTAACACAAATGGCTCAACAGGCCAGGGAAAGGGCACCCAAGGTCTCGCACGCAGCACTCTTGCTTTGTGAAGGGGGTCAACACTGGAAGAGAGGTCCTCTACCCACGGGGGGCCAGGAGGCCCTCCAGAAAGAACGTTGTGGGACCAGATCGTCGAGGCGGTCACTCCCAGCAGTGTTGCCCACACGGCCTGGCTTCAGTGCCCAGAGAAGCTTCATGACCTCAGGTCAAGGTCAGTGAATGCATCTTCAAAAGCCGTCTCCTACCAACTGCACCTCTAGCCTCACACACTGCTCAATGCACGACACCCCCCCCTCCCCCATCACTCACCTACCAACAATCTCTACCAAAGACGAGGCATACCTTACAACCCTAGCTTCACCTCACCCCCTTGGAGGAGATGATGTTGGCAATTCTTGGCAGGGGCATAGCTGAGCCCTTGGCCAGCGGCGGGGCTGAAAGAATACAAGATGCTTGTTAACTCATACATTATCCTGCTTCTCACATCCCACTTCATCCTCATCCCACAATATCTTCTGATGTATAAACTGCACATGGTGTAAGCATGCAGCTCTTGCTTTCCCGCCCTCCCCTCACTACAACCCTGCCCTTGTGGCTTCCTCATTTCACACACCCAAGAAATCCAGCCTGCCCAGCCAGTGGTTGACAGAGAAGAAGGGGGAGAAGAAGAGGGAAAAGAAGGAGAAGAAGAGGGAGAAGAAGGGGGAGAAGAAGAAGAAGAAGAAGAAACACAATCATTCGATTTCACATTCCCAGCCACCAGCTCCTCGAGGTCGTCCTGCAAGGGCATCTGCAGTGTCCCCCACTGAAAGTCAGCAGCCTTCCACCAGCCATGCTGCAGCCACTGGAGTAGCACTGTATAACAGCAGTAGGATAGGCAAAGGCTCACACAAGACAGTCACTAAGGGAATGCACAAAGGTGATTAGTTGATTTCTTGATGTCATATTGGATGCATATATGGATATAAAGTTGGATTGGAAAGTTTGCTTTGTGATGGCTTTTATTTCAGCATTGTGGCCAAGAGGACGCTGTGATGGTCAGTAACAGAGGGAAGGTAAGGTGTGGGACAAATGTTGAAAGGGGAATTGGGGTTGTGGTCACTGGTACCGCAGACAGATGATTCGATCCCGGATATCCCGGCCAGAAATGGGCTGTCTGGGTTGCATCCTTCCTTCCGCTTCCTCCTCTTCCGCTTCCTCCGCTTCCTCCTCTTCCTCCTCCTCCTCTTCCGCTTCCGCTTCCTCCTCTTGCGCTTCCTCCTCTTCCGCTTCCTCCTCTTCCGCTTCCTCCTCTTCCGCCTCCTCCTCTTCTGCTTCCTCCTCTTCTGCTTCCTCCTCTTCTGCCTCCTCCTCTTCCGCCTCCTCCTCTTCCGCTTCCTCCTCTTCTGCTTCCTCCTCTTCTGCCTCCTCCTCTTCCGCCTCCTCCTCTTCCGCTTCCTCCTCTTTCGCTTCCTCCTCTTCTGCTTCCTCCTCTTCTGCTTCTTCCTCTTCTGCCTCCTCCTCTTCCGCTTCCTCCTCTTCTGCCTCCTCCTCTTCTGCTTCCTCCTCTTCTGCTTCCTCCTCTTCTGCTTCCTCCTCTTCTGCCTCCTCCTCTTCCGCTTCCTCCTCTTCTGCTTCCTCCTCTTCTGCTTCTTCCTCTTCCCTCTGCGAACAGATTGTCCCCTTTGCTGCCTCTGCTTCATCTCCTTGTGCCCCCCAGGACTGTGAGTTGTGGTCTTCTCAGAGGCAAAATACTGCGAATGCTGGAAATCTGAAATAAAAACAGAAAATCCTGGAAGTGCTCAGCAGGTCAGGCAGCATCTGTGGCGAGAGGAACAGAGAAAGAAAAGAAAGGCTTGCATTTATATAGCACCTTTCACAACCACTGGACATCAAAGTGCTTTACAGCCAATGACTGTAATGTACCAAACGCGGCATTCAATTTGCGCACAACAAGCTCCCATAAACAGCAATGTGATAATGACCAGATAAGCTGTTTTAGTGATATTGATTAAGGGATACATTTTGGCAGGACAATTGGTCGATGACCTGAAACGTTAACTCTGTTTCTCTCTCCACAGATGCTGCCTGACCTGCTGAGTATTTCCAGCATTTCCTGTCTTCTCAGAGGCCTTCCTTTAACATCCAAATCCTTTCAAGCATCCAGCAGCACTCCCTGCACACTTTAATAACTTTTTAAATGTATTGCACCAAGCCACTACTTCAATAAAATATAAAAGCTGAAATTGAAACTTACCTGAAAGATGGGTGTGTCCCTTTAAGAAGCACTGACAGGGTCTCTGTAGTACTGCTGCACACACGTTCTTCTGTGCGTGGTTAGGAGAGAGTGTTATGGCATGCGGTGACATCCAAAATCGCAGTCGGCATCAAATCAGGTGTTGCATGCCGATTGATGTCACAATCTGCACATTTGCATTGGAGAGGCGAGCACCGAAAGTGGGTGGAAACGAGGCGGCCACCATTTTTTGAAGAAATATGGTGTTAACGATTGGCACTAAGGTAGGGAATTTCCCGGCCTATATTTTTTGAAAATTGAACTGAGTCAGTATGCAGGTTAAAGTGCATCAAAGCAATATTAATGATTGGGATATATATATTCTGAAAAAACAAAAGACAGTCAAGGCTGCACTAGAAGGGATTGTTTATGGTGAAGACAAAACCACAAACTAGTGGATTCATAGAACACTCAGCAAGCAAGGCTGACAGTCAAGTCTGCATGACTATAAAAATGGAGTAACAGCAATAATGGGCTACAACCAACAAGATACTGAAGTTGATATTATGAGAACTTATTTCTACATGAGTCATTCCTACAAGCATTCAGACTAAGCATGTCAGGATACATTCTGATCTTAGCAATAATGATTTTCTCTGAGGACACTTACAACACAGGAGCCGACTTTCCTGTCCCTGTCTCCCAGTGCTGGGCTGTCAGACAGGTGGAGTGCACTCAAAATTACCTGAAAGAACGTGTATTTCCAGATCCAAGTCACTCACACAGACTAGAAACTCCCCAGGCAGAGCCTGGCGTCTGGACGTGGTAAAGGTGATACTGGCATCAGGGCCTCCTGGCTGCTGACCAAAAACTGTATCCAGAAAGCCTCCTGTGCTGATCCATGTCCCTCAAAGAAAAAAAGAGACTTACTTTGGCGCCTGTTGTCTTTGAGTTTGATTGCAGAGAGGCTGGGAAAAGGGTCTAAAGCCCACTTCTTCTGGATGCCCCTCAAATTAGGTACCTTTCTGGCACTGGGCAGATAAATTAGGTAGAAAGACCAGGAATACTTCCCTCCCTCCCTCCCCATTACAACGGTAACTATTGGCCTTTGGCTATCCTGGGGCAACAGAAAGGGGCAGAGACCCAGCGTTATGAATTTCTGCCCCTTTTTCCTGCACTTGGCGCCTAAGGAATAAGCATTCTTCAGGCCCAAAGCACAGGAAAATCAACCCCATTATCTTTGAGTTTAGACAGAAGATTATCTTCCTTATAATAGTAATTTCAGGAGGGGTGAAATTATGCAGCTATGAGTGCAAACTTTCTGTAAGAAACGATCAATTAAAACTAGCACAGCAGGATCAGTAAAAGAAGCCTCGCTGGGAAAGATTGAGGGCTGATTAATACAATTCACACGTACAGCTGACAAAGCACAAAGCACTCAGTCAGTCCTGTGAGAAATGAAGGAAGAGTGCGGAACGCATAAAGCAAGGTTTACCGATCAAGATCTCCGACCAAGCTAAGGAGAAAGCTGCCAAGGTGAAGCAGATGTTTGAGGCTATCACACAAGTCAGTGTGAGGGTCAGGTATTTAAAAAGAGCCTGAACCGTATCTGGAAGAAAACGTCAGACCTGAAGAAAAGTGCAAGGTGAGAAATGAGGATGAGCTTGAACAATTGTATCTTGCCATATATGGTAGTTGCCGCTGATGGACAAAAAACTAAATTAAAGGTTTTAAGACACCTCTGCTTGAGTTTCTTAGTATAATTAAGCTGAATGGATCCAGTAATCTGCTGCAAATGCAACACAAAGGGAGTTAATGAGCATCGTTAAGAACTAGCACAGCAAGAGCAACAGAAGGAAAGCCTAGAATGATGCTGCTGAGAGGGATTGAAGACTGATTATTATTATTCATACATAATGTTCACAATTGCAATGCACTCATTTCTCACAAACCTTCTGTCGGCAAGCCATGTTACGTTCAGGTAAGCTATGCATAAAGCTGTAAAACTATGCTGTTGACTAAAATAGACAACACAAAATACTTTCTCATTCAATATTAATCTTCTCCTTACATACAAAAGCTGCCTTCAAAGGAAGGCAAGGAGTACAGATGAGAAATGGAAATTTCAGAGAGGCTATCGGCTATGAAACTGCACACAACGTAGATGGCATGCAAGCAGGATAAGAGGAATTCACTCCAAGTTTATGTAATTGTGATCATGTTCCTTTCCTGTGCAAATGCGATTGGCCTCCTTCTGTGCCATTATGACTCTATTTACAATCTATATTAATGACTTGGATGAAGGGACCGAGTGTAATGTAGCTAAATTTGCTGATGATACAAAGATAGGTGGGAAAGCAAGTTGTGATGAGGACACAAAGAATCTGCAAAGGGATATAGACAGGCTAGGTGAGTGGGCAAAGATTTGGCAGATGGAGTATAATTTGGGAAAGTGTGAAGTTATCCACTTTGGTAAGAAAAATAAAAAAGCAAATTATTATTTAAATGAGAGAGATTACAAAATGCTGCAGTACAGAGGGACCTGGGGGTCCTTGTGCATGAAACACAAAGAGTTAGCATGCAGGTACAGCAAGTAATCAGGAAGGCAAATGGAATGTTGGCCTTTATTGCAAGGGGTATGGAATATAAAAGCAGGGAAGTCCTGCTACAACTGTACAGGACGTTGGTGAGACCACGCCTGGAGTACTGCGTACAGTTTTGGTCTCCTTATTTAAGGAAGGATATACTTGCATTGGAGGTAAGGGTGCAGATTTTTCCAGATCACAGGCCTCCGCCCGGGGGAGGCTTGCGATCGGAAAATACGGGCCATTGATTTTATCCTGCCAGAGAGCTTTTCTTAAAAAAGATTCTTCCCATTTTTCACCAATTTTTATTCCTTCCTTCCCCTCTAGAAGGCATTAACTCTTCACCGTGGTACAGTTCCATGGGTACAAGTCACATTACAGTACCTCACTGAAGAGGCCAATATTCATGACTGAGTCTTCACAATAGTATCAGGCTATTCTACCAAGAGCATCATAGATGGGTAATCCTGACTTCAAATAGAACACTTCCAGCATGGTTCTCTGTACAGAAACAGGAAACCTTGCTGATTTTCTCCTCTTTAATCCATGCTTCAACTCTCCACGCTGCAGCCACTCACCCTCACTAGTTTCTCCCAGCACTGCCACAGCCTCAGCTGCACGTACTTTAGCTGCTCACCATACCCGACACCTTCACCTGCCTCAACCCTCCAGTCTACGGACACCCATCTGCCTTCCAGTGCCACCACAGGGCAAAGTGCACTAAATGTAAAATATATGTTAAAGGAATTGGATATTCAAATCGATTCAGAGTAGCCTTAATTTTTTTAACTTTTGAGACAGATTATTCTTTGTTATGATGTAAAAACAGAAAACAAAATACTGTAGATTGTTTTCTTATTCTATTACGATGATGTAGCCAGTGCATTGATCAAGTTCTAAAGGAACCTATGATAACATGAGTTAAGCAACATGACATTTCTTGCCAGCAGTAAATTTCATAATGTAGTTAGTTTTATAAGCACACCAGACTTAACATAAACTCACAATATAACCAGTATATTTCAAGAACATTTTCAATTAAAGAAATCTTCTGCAGTTTATTATTTCTCTAATTCTACACTAGAACACTAGCTATTTATATTTTGGTCTTTAATACCACCTGCAACTCCACAGGAGATTGACTATAATATATTAAACTAGCTGGAGTGCCCGGCGGTGCCGAGGGTTTTTTGAGGGCATGTTGTTATGAAAAAAGTATAAATAATGACATATATATATATATACTAGCTGGGGGGCCCCGGCGTTGCCAGGGCAGTTTTGAGGGCCGCGCGGTAGACGGCTGGCCGGTGCCGCTCCCCCGCTCTGTGTCTCGGGCCGCACGGTTGACGGCCGGCCGCTGCCGCTCCCCCGGTCTGTGTCTCGGGCCGAGTGGTTGTCAGGCCCGGCCTGAGTGACCCGAACTCACCTCCCGCTCCGGTGGGCCGCACCAGCTGGTAAAAGCAGTGGGGAAAATGGCGGCAACGTTTTGGGAGGCTGCAGGATTAGGTCCCGCCCGTGACGCACCGATTGGTCAACCATCAGGTCACTGAACTGTAGGATTGGTGCACCATCACGTCACTCAACGCTAATGAGCGGTAGGATAGGTCAACCGCTAATGAGCGGATTTTTGAAAGTTTTTTGTCTACTTTCCGAACAATTTTTGTCTGACCAAAAAGTAAATATGCCTATGACACTCCCCTGATCATAACCTTTCTTTTGATATAACATATGTGTAGGTACGCTCTATAACTTTTGAGTGTATAGCGGACATACAAACAGACAAACCAACTGCTTTAGAAAGATTAAAAAAACTAGCTGGGGGGGCCCGGCGGTGCCAGGGCACTTTAGAGGGCCGCGCAGTTGACGGCCGTCCGCTGCCGCTCCCCCGCTCTGTGTCTCGGGCCACGCGGTTGACGGCCGGCCGCTGCCGCTCCCCCGCTCTGTGTCTCGGGCCGAGCGGTTATCAGGCCAGGCCCGAGTGACGCTGTGTTGGAGCTCGAGAGTTCCCAGGATACGGTGAGTGAGCGGGGGAGCGAGAATATACACACTATAGAGATAAGAGGGGGTGGGGGGGAGGGGAGGGAGGGAAGGAGGGAGGGGGGAAGGGGAGGGAGGGGGAGAAGGGGAGGGAGGGGGGGAAGGGGAGGGAGGGGGAGGGAGGGGGGGAAGGGGGAGGGAGGGGGAGGGAGGGGGGGAAGGGGAGGGAGGGGGAGGGAGGGAGGGAAGGGGAGGGAGGGGGAGGGAGGGAGGGGGGGAAGGGGAGGGAGGGGGGGAAGGGGAGGGAAGGGGAGGGAGGGGGGGAGGGAAGGGGAGGGAGGGGGGGGAGGGAAGGGGAGGGAGGGGGGGAAGGGGAGGGAAGGGGGGGGAAGGGGAGGGAGGGGGAGGGAGGGGGGGAAGGGGAGGGAGGGGGAGGGAAGGGGAGGGGGGAAGGGAGGGGGAGGGGGGGAAGGGAGGGGGAGGGGGGGAAGGGGAGGGAGGGGGGGAAGGGGAGGGGGGGAAGGGGAGGGAGGGGGAGGGGGGGAAGGGGAGGGAGGGGGAGGGGGGGAAGGGGAGGGAGGGGGAGGGGGGGAAGGGGAGGAGGGGGAGGGGGGAAGGGGAGGGAGGGGGAGGAGGGGGAGGGGGGGGAGGGAGGGGGAGGAGGGGGAGGGGGGGAAGGGAGGGGGAGGGGGGAAGGGAGATGGAGGGGGAGGGGGGGAAGGGGAGGGAGGGGGAGGGGGGGAAGGGGAGGGGGGGGGAAGGGGAGGGAGGGGGAGGGGGGGAAGGGGAGGGAGGGGGAGGGAGGGGGAGGGAGGGGGAGGGGAGGGAGGGGGAGGGAGGGGGAGGGGGGAAGGGGAGGGAGGGGGAGGGGGGGGAAGGGGAGGGAGGGGGGGGGGGGGAAGGGGAGGGAGGGGGGAGGGGGGGAAGGGGAAGGGGAGGGAGGGGGGGAAGGGGAGGGAGGGGGAGGGGGGGAAGGGGAGGGGGGGAGGGAGGGGGGGGAGGGGGGGAAGGGGAGGGAGGGGGAGGGGGGGAAGGGGAGGGGGGGAAGGGGAGGGAGGGGGGGAGGGGGAGGGGGGGAAGGGGAGGGAGGGGGAGGGGGAGGGGGAGAAGGGGAGGGAGGGAGGGGAGGGGGGAAGGGGAGGGAGGGGGGGGAGGGGGAGGGAGGGGGAGGGGGAAGGGGAGGGAGGGGGAGGGGGGAAGGGGAGGGAGGGGAGGGGGGGAAGGGGGGAGGGGGAAGGGGAGGGAGGGGAGGGGGGAAGGGGAGGGAGGGGAGGGGGAGGGGGGGAGGGGGAGGGGGGGAAGGGGAGGGAGGGGAGGGGGGGAAGGGGAGGAGGGGAGGGGGGAAGGGGAGGGAGGGGGAGGGGGGGAAGGGGAGGGAGGGGGAGGGGGGAAGGGGAGGGAGGGGGAGGGGGGGAAGGGGAGGGAGGGGGAGGGGGGGAAGGGGAGGGAGGGGGAGGGGGGAAGGGGGGGAAGGGGAGGGAGGGGGAGGGGGGAAGGGGAGGGAGGGGGAGGGGGGAAGGGGAGGGAGGGGGAGGGGGGAAGGGGAGGGAGGGGGAGGGGGGGAAGGGGAGGGAGGGGGAGGGGGGGAAGGGGAGGGAGGGGGAGGGGGGGAAGGGGAGGAGGGGGAGGGGGGGAAGGGGAGGGAGGGGGAGGGGGGGAAGGGGAGGGAGGGGGAGGGGGGAAGGGGAGGGAGGGGGAGGGGGGAAGGGGAGGGAGGGGAGGGGGGAAGGGGGGAGGGGAGGGGGGAGGGGGGAAGGGGAGGGAGGGGTGGGGGAGGGGGGGAAGGGGAGGGAGGGGGTAGGGAGGGAGGGGGAGGGGGGAAGGGGAGGGAGGGGAGGGGGGAGGGGGAGGGAGGGGGAGGGGGGAAGGGGAGGGAGGGGAGGGGGGGAAGGGGAGGGAGGGGGAGGGGGGGAAGGGGAGGGAGGGGGAGGGGGGAGGGGGAGGGAGGGGGAGGGGGGGGAAGGGGTGGGAGGGGGTGGGGGGAAGGGGTGGGAGGGGAGGGGGGGAGGGGGGGGAGGGGGAGGGGGGGAGGGGAGGGAGGGGGAGGGGGGGAAGGGGAGGGAGGGGGAGGGGGGGAGGGGAGGGTGGGGGAGGGGGGGAGGGGGAGGGAGGGGGGAGGGGGGGAGGGGGAGGGGGGGGAGGGGGGGAGGGGTGGGGGAGGGGGGGAGGGGGAGGGGGGGAGGGGTGGGAGGGGAGGGGGGAGGGGGGGAGGGGAGGGGGAGGGGGGAGGGGAGGGGGAAGGGGAGGGGGGGGAGGGGTGGGTGGGGAGGGTGGGGTGGGGGGTGGGGTGGGATGGGGAGGGTGGGGGAGGGGGGGGGGTTGGGGAGGGGGGGAGGGGGGGGGAGGGGAGGGGAGGGGGAGGGGGGGGAGGGGGAGGGGAGGGGGAGGGGGGGAGGGGAGGGAGGGGGAGGGGGAGGGGGGAAGGGGGGGGAGGGGGAGGGGAGGGAGGGGAGGGGGGGAGGGGGGGGAGGGGAGGGAGGGGGAGGGGGGGAGGGAGGGGAAGGGGAGGGAGGGGGAGGGAGGGGGAGGGGGGAAGGGGAGGGAGGGAGGGGAGGGAGGGAAGGGGAGGGAGGGGGGAGGGGAGGGAGGGAAGGGGAGGGAGGGGGAGGGGGGAAGGGGAGGGAGGGGAGGGAGGGGGAGGGGGGAGGGGAGGGAGGGAGGGGGAGGGGAGGGAGGGGGAGGGGGGAAGGGGAGGGAGGGGGAAGGGGAGGGAGGGGAGGGGGGAGGGGGGGAAGGGGAGGGAGGGAGGGGGAGGGGGGGAAGGGGAGGGAGGGAGGGGGAGGGGGGGAAGGGGAGGGAGGGGGAGGGGGGGAGGGAGGGGGAAGGGGAGGGGGAGGGGAGGGGGGAGGGGAGGGGGGGAGGGAGGGGAGGGAGGGGGAGGGAGGGAGGGGAGGGGAGGAGGGGGAGGGGTGGGAGGGGAGGGGGGGGAGGGGAGGGGAGGGGAGGGGAGGGAGGGGGGAGGGAGGGGGGGAAGGGGAGGGAGGGGGAGGGGGGGAAGGGGAGGGAGGGGGAGGGGGGGGAAGGGGAGGGAGGGGGAGGGGGGGAAGGGGAGGAGGGGGAGGGGGGGGAAGGGGAGGGAGGGGGGAAGGGGAGGGAGGGGGAGGGGGGGAAGGGGAGGGAAGGGGGAGGGGGGAAGGGGAGGGAGGGGGAGGGGAAGGGGAGGGGGGGACCCCCG